>NC_133112.1:12601702-12901702 GCF_022965805.1 Primulina eburnea | reverse complement strand
CTCCACCGGGGTTAAATACATCAAATGGGGAAGGGAAGCCATCATTTGAGGATTTGGTTGGAACATTTGTTGCTGAATCTAGCAAGAGGATGGCGAGGACTGAGTTTAGGCTTGACAACCTTGAGACACACATGGTGAATATTGGTGTTTCCTTGAAAATCCTTGAATCGCAAGTATAGCAGATAACAAAGCAACTCACGTCTCAACCGTCAGGCACAGTTCAAAACACAGCAGACCCAAATTTGATAGAAGTGAATGCCATTTTTATAACACATGAAGAGATTGGTGTGGTAGGTAGAGAAGGGAAGGAGGTTTAACCCACACCTATTCGGGATGAAAAGCCAACTCCAACCAAAAGAGTTCGAGGTAAGAAATATGAGAGGTACGATGTAAATCAATGCATTGATATTTCTTTACTTCTCTACCCCAGAGATTTTTACAATTGCAAGCTGAATTTCAAAAGAAAAAAGGTCTTGAAGATCTCAAGAACCTACACACTAATAATAAGTTTGCAGATCAGGTGGAGGGTGGTTTACCGAAGGAACACGAAAAAATCTTCCTCAGAAGTTGCTAGATCACGGTGAATTTATTATGCCATGTGAAATAGGGGGTCATTTGGTGGAAAAAGCTATCTGTGACTCAGGAGTGAGCATAAATATAATGCCAGCAGGATGAGGCCCACAGGACTAAGCTTACAGATGGCAGATAAATCGATCAGGAAACCGTTGGGTATTGTGGAAGATGTTGAAGTTCGGATCGACAAATTTAAGGTTCTAGCAGAGTTCGTGGTACTTGACATGGAGAATAGTCAGAACGTTCACGTCATTCTAGGACGACCATTATTGGCTGCTGTAGGAGCCATCATTGATGTGAAAGGAGGATAGTTGACCATGGAAGTTGAAGGTCAAAAGGTAGAAATCAAGGCATCCAAAAGTTCTCACGACCCACCTTGAATAAACTGGTGACAATCGGGCTAACGACGTTAAACCAAGCGCTGTGTGAGAGGCAACCCACTATGCATTCTTTTTGTTTATGTTATTTCATTTTAATCATTTATTTGTTAATTTTAATTTTCATTATTCAAATATTGATTCAATTGTTTTATTTTGTAGGTAATTTTTTTAAAAAATATTTATGGACAGACATAAGCGCACAGCCGCGCCAGTTCACGCGCAGCAACGTGCTCGGAATCAGTGGTCAGCACAGAATCTCGTGCGCGACCACGCCATTTCTCTCGCAGCCGCGCGCGCCCCATCAACCATGACGAACAGAAGCATGCAAGCGGCCACGCCATGTCTCGCGCGACCGCATGCTCTCAATTATTGCCAGAGGACACACTTCATGCGCGACCGCGTGCGCCGCGTTCAGGCCCCCTATATAAATACCCTAACTCGCGAACTTTCACACAAATCACTCCTCACCCTTAAAACAGCCGCCTCCCCCAACACAATTCTCTCCACAATTCCTTCTTCTCCCCTCAAATCACCTTCTCACTCCACCAAAACACTCCATAACTTTCCCTCTCAACAAACACCCATCATATCCTACATCACAAATCACCCACCCTTTCCAGCCACCTATATCCTACATTAACCACATATCGCCGCCCCACCCAGCCGCCGTTGTCGCCGTTGCTCCACCCAGCCGCCGCCGCCGTCGCTACCACCTACTGCCGCTGAGTGTCTCCTTCAAGTTATTTTCTTCACTCAAGGTTACCGTTTCTTCTACATTGTTATTGTTTGGGGATAATTTTCAGAATTCAAGCAATTGTTGGTGCCATTGTGTCTATATTTGTTGATTATAAGTGTGGATATTGTTGATAATCATGCCGCCTAGAAAGAGATCGAAGGATGTGGCTTTCTCTTCTCGTTCATACGATGCTAATAGTTTTTGGAATGAGGAAGCCTTCAGAGTTTACGAGAGCACCATGTCTAGGTCTATTATCAAAGAAAGAGGGCTAGATATGACGTACCATGACTGTGCGATAATTGAAGAGGTTGAGCGAAGGGGGTGGTTATATATAGCCAGTCACCGCCAAATGCAGTTATATCTATAGTCCGGGAATTTTATGCTAATCTGAGAATCAAACACGAGGATTATAGAGTTTTGGTACGAGGAAAACTGGTCTATTTCTATTCAGCAACCATTAATGCAATCTATAATTTGCCGAGTTTTGAAAAAGACGAGTATACTGCTTTGATTACAGGCACTGTGGATTACGATGCGATTATCAGGACCTTATGCATCGAAGGTGCAGAGTGGCTCTTGAATCAAGGCTCCCCAGTCACTCTGAAGAAATCTGACTTACGTCGTGACCCACGTAGTTGGGCATATTTCATTCTATCACGGATCATGCCCTCATCACATCAAACAGAAATTACAAAAGATAAAGTGGCGTTGATTTACGCCATACTGACTGGGAACACCGTGGATCTTGGGAAGCTCATTAACAGTTTTATCATGTGGGCTGGTACAGGAATTATGATCGTCAGCCTCCCTTGTCCACATACTATCACTGCACTATGTCTTCATGTTGGCGTGCAATGGGGCGCAGATGAACAAGTTTTGAAAACCAAGGGCCCAATCATGGTATATGAAGCACACCGTTTGCGCTTTGGAAGGGAGTTAGAATGACAAAAGGCTATGGCAGATTACAACCAGAGGGCCAGAGAACGCCAACCACCGCCACCACCATAGATCCCTCGAGCCAGTTTGCGAGACAGGATGTTCTGAATGGAACAAGATACAAGGGCTTAGTGCCAAGAGCTGGCTGAACACCGACACACTACTAATACTTTCATGTCTTTTATGATGGACTTCACATCGGTGCTCGCCCAACATTTTCCACCTACTGGACCCGAGGATGTTCCCTTTCCACCACATCCAGCCTGGCCACCACAGTACCCACCACCAGATCTATCACCGCTGCAGCCCATGGACGATGATGCTGAAGATACTGGGAACGATGACTCGAGCCCCGAGTTTTGACACTCGTGCGTGAGGTATGTGTTGTCGTGTTCTTTATTTCTATACATTGAGGACAATGCATACTTTAAGTTTTTTTTTTTTTTTGGGGGGGGGGGGGGGGGTGAAATTGCTTGTTAGAATTTTTGTTTTATTATTATTGCTCAATAGTTAATTTGAAATTTTTTTATTGCATGCTAGATTTGTTAGGTAGAGTCATGGATAAGTAAAATGTGTGGCTGATGATGAAAAGTGAATTGCGGTCCTGAAGTATATATATGTCTTCATGATAACTCAGGAAGTCACAATTATTTTGTACTGTCGTGTTTGTTGATACTATCGTCGCTTAGAGACAATTTGCATGCCTGTGATGCTAAATAGACGATAGAGATCTAATTCTTGGTAATTCTTGACATTGATTGACACTTTTGCAATCATATAAATGATCTAGGCAATTTTTCACAATATTCTTGGACCTGTGTTCTTTGTTTACTATCAATTGTAGTCCTTTGAGCTTCGAGTAATTGAGATGCTTAAATTTTCTTCGTGCACCTATTTCATATATAATTTTGATTTAAAACTGCATATGACTAGTTTGTATGAGTTGACTAATGGATTGACGGAAGTCTAGAACTTGTTTGAACACTTTTCGAGGCGAAATACGGATAATATGTGACATAGGAATGATTTAGGCGATCGTTAGAGCCGTTTTGAGCCTTCAAGCCTACCAAACGAAAAGGAAATATCCCTAGTCTCCCATTTTGAGCATACTAAAGAATCAAGTGGTGTGTGTCAATGACACACAATAGCCCCCACTTGTATCTATTTTGCAAGCGCACAACAACTACCTAATGAAGCTTATACACTTATTGTCCTACCTAATTTTGAGATAAATAAGTTCATGGGTGTTGTAATGATTCAAACACTCCTTGAAAAGAAAAAGAAAAATTGAGGTGTGCAAAAAGGAGTTGAAAATAGGAAAAAAAAAGAAGGAAAAGAAAAACAATCAAAGGAATGAATCCAACAAAAGTGGTGAAAAAAAATGAAAAATTGAAAAATGGAGGATATGATGGGGAAGAAAACAATAAAGTGATGATGAATGAAATGATAGTGAAAATGATGAAAATTTGATTATTTCTCTCAAATTTTGATTTCCATACCCTTTATTGTAGCCACGAGCCGTGACCTAACGATACAAGCCTACAAGACCTATTAACCTTGTCACATTTACCCAATATACTAGTGGAGAAAAGTTGTTCAAGTCAAGCCTATGGATACCTGAAAAACATTGTCAACGAGTATAGACTTTAATCACTTGCTTGCAAGAATCTCATTGTGTGATTTCATCTTTAGCATACTTGTGTTGACTATCTTTCGAGCCAAATAATCACCGATAAAGTCCTATATGATCTGTGAAGGTTGAATTTATATTTTAATGAAGTGTGAGTTGAACTGACTTGAGGATTTCTTGATTCTGTAAGGCGAATGGGTATTACAACTCTATTTGAGCATTCGATGAGGTAAACGAACATTGAAATATCACACACACACGTGACTCTTGAAAAATCGTGAATTACATGAAGCTAGATAAGTCGGAGGTCAATATCACATTTCGCATATCCATGACTATAGTAGTTAGCGTAATTTTTTTTCATATTTATTAGTTTTACTTTATTTTGCTCGGGACTAGCAAAAGTTCAAGTTTGGGGGGTTTGATAAGAGAAAGATTTGGACTTAATTTATACTAAATTCCATGTTTAATTATGCTTGCTTCCAACAGAATTATGCGTTTTTGGTTTGTTTTTGTTGTCATTTCAGGAATGGAGAAAATAGTGGAAACGAAGCCAAGTAGATGCAAGAAAACAGAGCCGTGCACCATGAAATAGCTGAGAGCATGTATTGGATAGAAATGCGCGTGCGGCCGCGCCACGTCAGCGCAGCCGTGCGCACAAGTACATAGGCAAGAGACCAGCAGCTTGCGTGCCACCGTGCCACTTCACGCGCAACCGCACGCGCTGAAGTGCTAGAAGATCCAAAGGTGCGCGCGCGGCCTTGCCTTTTCACGCACAGCTGCGCACGCGCATACATGAGCCACCAGGCAGAAGCTCGTCCCCGACCGCGCGCACACATACATGGGCCAACGAGCAGAAAGGCGCGCGCGACCGTGCGAGATCACGCGCAACCACGCGCGCCGCATTCCAAAAAGTTATAAAAGCGCGATTCTTAGGTCAGAAGGATTATTCATCCTTCATTGGAGAAAGACACGAGAAATCGAAGCGCATACACGAGACGAAGATTCAGAGTGCGAGGAACAGTCACAAATACGAAGAACAACGGATCTGGGGACGGAGACGACACTTCGGATTTGTTATCTTTTCCTTCGTTTCTTCATTTCATTGTGTAGCGATTTCTAGAACTACGAATATGTCTTGCTTTTCCTTGGGTTTCGTGATGAAATAAATTTTCATTCTAGAGGATGACGTAGCTTTGCCTGTACGATGATTTGACGTGGATATTTTGACGATTGAATCCATTTTTGTTTAATTGTGTTCTCTACATTTATTTCACTGCAATTTACTGGCCATAAATTGTATGTTGTCTGATTAATTCTACAACTCGAGAGAGGGACTAGTATTATAGATCATTAGAAACGCATCGTTGAATGTTTATATCGTTCGGAAGGCGTATAAATTTAGCGAAGCTTAGGTAAGAACATGGTTTGTATCTATTAATCAAATTTAGATTTTTATTAGGAATAATCGAATCATTGATACAATTTATTCGTCACTTGAGAAAGGGGGAATAAAACTAGTAAGTGTTCTTGGCTATTAAATAATAAGAATTCATGAATTTAAATCCAACCACGAAGAATTATCATGGGAACTTAGTGAAATCATTCCTCTAGATATTTTCTATAATTGATAACTCCATTCGGTAATTCGATTTATTATTTATTCGCGATTGAATTGTTTTAAACACATCAATTCTCTTTTATTCTTCTAAATAAAATCGTGACTATTTTAATTACAAGAATTGATATACATTTTTATACACACTCCTCGTGGGATCGATATCTGTACTCTAACCAGTACTAAAACTTGACACCGTACACTTGCGGTAGTGAAAACACGCAACAGTACCAGTACAAAGCAGTTTTCACTTAAATTGACGGTCATATGATCCTCCAATTTCCTAATATTCGCTAAGATGTCCTTCAAAAATTTAGCATAAATGGACATTTGCATCAAAGCATCAAAAAAAGTAATATTAATGTGCAATTTTTAAATACTTCAAGTAACTTACCGAATGCGCATCAATTTTCACTTTTTCAATGCTGCAGAAAATGGTGGAGGGATAACAATTCTAGATTGTGTAGTTGGTGCTGGTTTAGAGTTAGAAGAATTACTTGTGGACGGGTCAGTCGCTTCCTCTCTTCGCTCCCCTTTTTCCTTTCCTTCTTGTTCAAGTACTTTTCCATTCCTCTATGCTATGGCGTATGGCCTTCACTTGCTCTTTAAGATTAGTCTTAGTGTTGCTTGGAAAGGAGTCTGAATCTCTACTAGTGATCATCTTATCCAATTGCCCTATCTAATTTTCCAACCCTTTTATTGATGCATCTTGGTTCTGTAGTCTAGTTTCGGTGGATGAGATAAATATAGACATAATCTGCTCAAAATTATATTTTTCCTCTCTAGGCTCAGGTCTGTAAATCGGTTTTTTCCAATACTGTTGTCCTCATTGTGGCCGACTCCGACTATTTTGACATGCCATCAGAAGTTGGGATGTTTTCTCCATCCAGGATTATATGTGTTCGCCGGGGTAAGCAAGAAGGGGGAACAAGCACACTTGGAGAGCGCAGTACAACCGAGGGTTGAGTCCCCACTTGATTCACTGTTCCCTCGTCTTTCACATAGAAAGGATTATTGTCTTGACAATCCTTAGCATAATTTTCTCCTCAGCATTTATCACAAATTACCTCTTGGAGGCGCATCGTTGTCCCATTCATATTGAAGCTGTCTATTTTCCTATTCAGTGCTTCTAATTGTGCTGTGAAAGCAGAAAATCAGTTACCTTGTGCACTACTGCACTCCTCCTCTGATTTTTCCTCTCAGATTGAGGGTTATAACTGCTAGCAGCTATCTCATCCAATAACTCATATCCATCTTCAGCGGTTTTTCTCAAAAGGTTCCCACAAGCCGCAACATTTATCATGGTACGATTAGAAGATATTTAACCATAATAAAAAGTTAACCCAAGAGGAAACTCGTGATGTGGGCATCTTCACAATAAATCTTTGTAGCGTTCCCAGGCCTCGTAGAGTGACTCCTGCTCAAATTGAGAGAAGGTGGTTATGTCCGCTTGCAATTTCATGGTCTTCAATTGAGGAAAATATTTCATGAGCAATGCGAATTGCTAACCGTCCTTTTTCGATATAATTCAGCTCCACATCTAGGCTGAGTTCTTATAATAAAGCGAACAATTGTACGACCAAAGGCACCCAGCCAGAACTAGGCGCGAAAGCAGCCAAGCAGAAAGAAGAAGGCGTAGGGTGGGATCGAATTAAAGGCAGTTCGTCCACACTTTGTGTTGTTACAGGGTGAAAATACGAGCTATGGAGGAGAGAAAACCATAGGAGACTAGGTCGTGAGCGTGAGTTTTGGATTGTTAACCAGAGTTTGGAAACTTCACGTTTGATATAAATAATTGGGTAGGAGTTTAAGCCCAATAATCTTAGTATAATATGCACATTAGAAAATAGGTAAAATATTTTGTTAAAAAAGGTTTTTGAAAATATTAGTAGAGATCCCAAAAATTCCCTATTTTCGTCAAAAATAGATTACCAGTATAAAAATACGAGTCAAAGCATAAAAAAACCTCAAAATACATCATTTTCGAATATAACACATTAAATAATTAAAAATAATAATTTCATAAAAATATTTTCCCTCTACGGTCTAGGTCTCCGTTCCTCAATCGCGTCTTGAATAACCTTTGAAACACAGTATTATGAATTCTACTAGAAAAAATATTTTAAACATGTAAACATGCCTACCACATTTAATTAATGCAATTAAAACAATTTAATTAATTACCTTTCATTTTTCCTAGTTTGCATGCATTTGGATTACATTTTCACATTTTGGACCTTACAATTCCTCTCTCCCTTAAATGGAATTTCATCCTCGAAATTATAACTTGTAGAATAACTCAGGGTAGCAACTCCTCATGTTCGTCTCAATTTCCAAAGTAACTTCCTCCGTAGAATAATTTAGCCACTTGACTTTGACCATTTGAACAACCTTATTCCGAAGCCTTCTTTCTTGTCTATCCAGAATTTGTATAGGCCTTTCCTCTTATGCCATATTTTGGAGTCAAATGCAGAGGTTCATAATTCGTACTTGTATAGGATTCAACATGTACTTTCGCAGAATCGAGATATGCAAACATTATGCACTCCAGCTAGCATCGGTGACAACACCAATCTATAAGCTAATGTCCCAATCTTTTCTAAATCTCAAACGGTCCTATGAACCTCGGACTGAGTTTGTCTTTATTACCAAATCTCATAACACCCTTCTAGGTTCTATTTTCACAAATACGTGATCACCCACTGCAACCTCGTCCCAATTTATTGGTGATCTACACTTTCTCCCATAAAATGCCTCGTAAGGAGCCATACCTATAGACGATTGGTAACTATTGTTATAGGTGAACTCCACTAGGGGTAACTTCGGTTCCCAACTTCCTTGGAAATCGATCACACAAGCTCGAAGTAGATCCTCTAAAATTTGAATCACCCTTTCGGATTGACCATCGGTTTGAGGATGAAATGTTTTACTAAACAACAACTTTGTTGCCAACGCTGAATGCAGACTCTTCCAAAAGATGTGAACCTTGGATCTCTATCCAAAACAATAGAAAGTGGAATTCCGTGAAGTCAGACTATCTCTCGGATATACAGCTCTACATACTTTTTCATGGTGAATGTCATCTTAATAGGTAGAAATTACGTTGATTTTGTAAGACGTTAAACTATCACACAAATGGAATTAAATCCTCTGATACTCCTTGGAAATCCCACTACAAAATCCATAGTAATATTTTTCCATATCCAGTCGGGAATAGGAAGTGGCTTAAGCTTCTCAGCTGGCCTCTGATTCTCTGCCTTTACTTGCTGGAATGTCAAACACTTGGACATAAAACGCAAGATGTCTCGCTTCATGCCCGACCACCACTATAGTGTCTGCAAGTCCTTGTACATCTTCGTACTTCTCGGATGAATGAAATACAGAGTGTTATGAGCTTCCTTTATAATAAACTCTCTCAGTGAATCACCATTAGGAATCCATAGTCGATCTCGATATGGAACTATGCCATCCTCCTCGGAATACAGCTTCCGACCCTTAGCGTCATCTCTCAATCTCCATTTTTGAAACTGCTTATCAAAAAACTGACCTTCGCGGATTCTATCCCTTAGAGTCGACTATAATGTCATAGTGGAAAGATTGGGGCCTCGCCCCTAGTGTACACTACAAGCTTGAATCACTGCATCTCTGCTTGTAGTGGTCTTTGAACTGACAACTGAGTATTAACTACTATCTGTCTACTCAAAGCATCCGCAATTACATTAGCTTTTCCCGAATGGTAGCTAATATCGCAGTCGTAGTCCTTCACCAATTCTAACCATCTTTGTTGCCTCATATACAACTCTTTTTGGGTGAAGAAGTACTTCAAGCTCTTATGATTAGTGAAAATCTTGCACTTCTTCCTATATAAGTAATGCCTCCATATCTTGAGAGAAAATACTATTGCTGCAAGCTCAAGGTCATCAACCTTAAACTTTCTAGACACATGAGGTATCACTCGATCATTGTGCATCAGAACTGTGCCTAAACCAAGCTTCGAAGCGTCTACATATAGAATATACTCTCCTTCCCCTGATGGCATCGATAGAACTGGCGCTGAAGTCAAATCTTGCTTCAACTTGTCAAAACTCTCTTGGCACTCGGATCCCCAAAAAAACTTTTCATTCTTCTTTGTTTAAGCGGTCTACAGTACCGCAATAGAAGTAGAGTACCGCAATAGAAGAGAACTCTGAATAAACTTTCGGTAGTAGCCAGCTAGACCCAAGAAACTACGGATCTTGGTTACACTCTTTGGCATTGGAAACTCTCTAACTGCATAGACCTTGCTGGGAACAACCTCAACTCCATCTCTAGAAATAATATGGCCTAAGAACGTCACTCTCTCGAGCCAAAACTCGCACTTGCTGAACTTAGTGAATTACTTTTTATCTTGCAATATTTGTAGTGTCTTTCTTAAGTGTTGATTGTGTTCTTCTTTGCTCCTCGAGTAGATCTGAATATCATCTACAAAGACTATGATAAACTGATCTAGATACGGCTGAAATAAGCGATTCATGAGATCTATGAAAATCACTAACTCATTGGTCAACTCGGATGGCATCACCATAAATTCGTAGTGCACATATCAAGTCCTAAAGCCGTTTTATGAACATCGTACTCCTTCACCTTGAGCTGATGATATCCTGAACGAAGATCTATCTTCGAGAAAATCGACGCTCTTTGCAACTGATAAAAAAAGTCCTCGATTCTAGGTAAGGGATAATTTTTATTTACGAATCGCTGCCATACTTTTTCTTCACGAATAATACTGGGTCGCCCCACGGAGAACAAATTGAGCGAATAAAACCCTTATCAATCAAATCTTGAATTTGGTCTTTCAGCTCTTTCATTTTGTGGGTGCCAGACGGCTGGTAGAATGCGAAAACGTCCTTAGGAAATATACTAGGAAAGTCTCTGACAATCTCAACATCCTCTAGCTTCTGACTAACAAGAACAGGTGCTGAAGTAACACATGCTAGAAAAGTTTGACAGCCTCTTCTCATAAGTTTCCTCGCACAGATATAGGAGATAATGTACGACATTTTCTTGTTCCTTGCTGCCTCAAAGTCAAAATATTTCCCTCTAGGTGGTCGAATAGATACTGACCTCTGCCGAAAATCTATCGAAGCTCCATTCATAGATAGCCAATCCATGCCAATAATGATGTCGAATTCAGGCATTGGGAGTAGGGATGTAAACGATCCAAACCAAGCCGAACAGTATTAGGCTTGAGCTTGGCTCGTTTAAGATTAATTCAAGCTCGAGCTTGATTCGAGCTTTTATCATATGGCTTGAGGTTGACTCGTTTAAGATTGATAGAGCTTTTATCATATGGCTTGAGGTTGACTCGTTTAAGATTGATAGAGCTCGAGCTCGAGCTCGAGCTTTATTCAAGCTTTTACCGTCAGGCTAGAATTCGACTTGTCTTGAAATTACTAAGCTTGTGAAAAGCTCGAGTTCGACTCGTTAAAAGCTCGTTTATCATGTTAATCAAGCCGGGCTCGAGCTTGGTTTATTAATAGCTATTTTATCATATTTAACAAGCTTGACTTGAGCTCAGCTCGTTTTCGAGCTCGTAAAACATACAATTGAGCTCGAATTTGAGCTTGATTCGAGCTTGTTAAAATTAAATATATATCTATGAACTAATTTTATATTAGACATAAAAGTTTAAATTTTATTAGTACTAATATTTTTATTTGTCAACTCAACAAATGAGTCAAGCTCGAGCTTATGAGCCACCTAAACGAGTCGAGTTCGAGCTCGCGAGCCTATTAACGAACATGTTTGCGAGCTCACGAGCCGAATACGCTTAGGCTTGAGCTTGATTTGATTAAATTGTCGAGCTCAAATCGAGCTTGAGCTTGGTTTGATATGATTAACAAACGAACTCAAACAAGCTTTTTATCGAGCCGAGCTCCGAATAGCTCGCGAACGGTTTGGTTTGTTTACATTCCTAATTGGGAGTACGATTAAATCTTCCCGAGCCACATCCTTTGCAAACAAAACTCCAAACTCCTCACAATGCTCGAGGTAACCATTTGATCACCAGAAGGATGGGCACTTTAAATGTAGTAGCCCGAATTCCAAATTGGGTAATTAACGGAGTAATGGTGATTAAGAAGGTTTAAGGTGTAATTTTGGCTATGGTCATGATCGGACGGACCGAAGAGGGTTCGGAAGCACCGAAGAGTTCGGACGATCCGAAGTGTAGTTCGGTGAATCCGATCATTAGGTGTCAAGTGTTGATCGACACGTCATTTTTCCATGCATGTTCGGACGGTCCGAAGTGTATGATCGGAGGATCCGATCATGAGCTGTCAAGAGCCAATGGACACGTAACGTTCGGACGTTCCGAAGTGTTGTTCGGAGGATCCGAACATGGCCTATAAATAGTGCTCGGATTTCTCATTTTTGACTTGCCAATTTCTTGAGTTTTCTCTCATTTTGGAGAGTTTGGAAGGTTTCTAGGGTTAGTTGTTGGTCGAGCGATAGCCAAGAGCTGCCAGGAGTAGTAGCGTAGCGGCGCCTGAGTTTCAAGGCAATCGACATCAAAGGGCTGTCGACGGACGAAGGTAAACCCTAAACCTTTGGTAGTACTAGGGAGTACTGGTTTTGCTAGTCGAGCATGGTAGTATTGATTGAGTATGCTTTTGATGCGTAGGCTTGTGCTAGACCTGATTAGCGGTGTTGCGTAAAGCTAGGCTTGCTGTGATAGAGGTACGAAAGTACTATCCGAGATATCCTGGTTGAGTATACATTCATATATGTGTTGCATGAGTATTTGCTGCATTGTTATATGTCATATGATGCATGATATTATGTCACGAGTTATGATGCATATTGCATATCATGTTGAGCCGTATCTCCTTCAAGATAGCCTTTACTGTTGAGCTGTATCTCTTTCGAGATAAGCTATATCTTGGGGCCGCTCAGCCCTGTCTTGTGGACGCATGGACACCGAGAGTACACAGTGGCCGACGGGTCGGGAGGGCTTCGGTGGTCCGGGACATTTTAGGTCCACGTCTGTCTTGTAGTGGATGCAGTGACCCAGAGGTGTACCGCGCGGCACTATCCACTTGGCGCCTCTAGACTGAGCATTGTTGAGATCCTTTTGTGACTCCTGTTTCTTGACTACCCCGGTATCATGATCATAGCATGTGCATTTCATATAGGTCTGTATACTCATACTTTTGTACTGGGCGTTCTTATCGCTCACGTCCTCGGTTTTGTTTATTCTTGGACACCCCATTCCCACGGGGCAGGCCTCAGGTTGGACAGCTCAGGAGGAGCAGGAGGAGGACGTTGAGTAGCTGGTTGGTTTAGTTTATCGGTATTGTTTTGATTCGATATGGTTGTACTGGATATTTCATTTTGAGTTAGTCTAGACTTCGATTTCGATTGGGTTGTATAACTATTGTTGTTGACTATTTCCGCTGTTATCTCTGATTATTGTTAATTAGATCGCTCACGCCCAGTACAAAAGTATGAGTATACAGACCTATATGAAATGCACATGCTATGATCATGATACCGGGGTAGTCAAGAAACAGGAGTCACAAAAGGATCTCAACAATGCTCAGTCTAGAGGCGCCAAGTGGATAGTGCCGCGCGGTACACCTCTGGGTCACTGCATCCACTACAAGACAGACGTGGACCTAAAATGTCCCGGACCCGCTCAGCCCTGTCTTGTGGACGCATGGACACCGAGAGTACACAGTGGCCGACGGGTCGGGAGGGCTTCGGTGGTCCGGGACATTTTAGGTCCACGTCTGTCTTGTAGTGGATGCAGTGACCCAGAGGTGTACCGCGCGGCACTATCCACTTGGCGCCTCTAGACTGAGCATTGTTGATATCATTTTGTGACTCCTGTTTCTTGACTACCCCGGTATCATGATCATAGCATGTGCATTTCATATAGGTCTGTATACTCATACTTTTGTACTGGGCGTTCTTATCGCTCACGTCCTCGGTTTTGTTTATTCTTGGACACCCCATTCCCACGGGGCAGGCCTCAGGTTGGACAGCTCAGGAGGAGCAGGAGGAGGACGTTGAGTAGCTGGTTGGTTTAGTTTATCGGTATTGTTTTGATTCGATATGGTTGTATTGGGTATTTTTATTTTGAGTTATTCTAGACTTCGATTGGGTTGTATAACTATTTTTGTTGACTATTTCCGCTGTTATCTCTGATTATTGTTAATTAGGTTAATTGCATGCTTAGTTCTTGCCTAGTAGGTGATTCTGGAACGGGTCACTACATTTATGGTATCAGAGCATGCATACGATTTTGGGATATAGATTTCTGTTTTGGGATTTCCGTTGACCAATTTACTAGTTTCCCCATTCTATGTTGTAGCGATGGCTGACCACTTTGGTGACGGGAGTAGTCAGGGGAGTGTAGGTCGATGGGGTGATCAGGACGATCATAGACGTCATCGTGAACATCGTCATCGTCGGGATGGTCCTAGGCGTTTTGATTTGCATCGTTTCATGCAGATGGGGCCTAAGCCTTTAGTTGGCGGTGAGACTCCCGATAATGCGGAGGATTGGTTAGAGCGCATGGAGAGTTGTTTCCGCGCATTCCAGTGCACCGATGAGCAGAAGATGGAGACCCTTAGTTTTCTTCTCGAGGGCCGTGCTCGCAAGTGGTGGCGATCGACTTCTGCGCCGATAGTCCAGTCCCAGGGTAGAGCGACTTGGGCCGATTTCCGTGCAGCGTTCATGCAGCTGTACTTTCCTCCAGCCCTTCGCCAGGCCAAGACGATTGAGCTCCTGAACCTTAAGCAGGGGAGTATGTCTGTTGATGAGTATCAGCAGAAATTCTTCGAGTTGTTACCCTTTGCGTCTCATATCAGTGGCAGTTCTGAAGCCAAGTACGATCATTTCCTTCAGGGCCTTAACCAGGAGATCTTTGATCGAGTCACTGTCTGTGATAATCCTACTTCGTATGATGGGTTAGTGAACCGGTGTCGCCAGGCAGAGATCAGTCTCCAGCGTGGTAGGGCTATTCTTTCTTCTTCTAGACCTCCGAGTACTTTGAGGCCTCGATCTCAGTCATTCAAGAAATCTGGTTCTTCTTCTTCTGGATCTGGATCAAGGTCTAGCGGTGTTGTTCGCTTTGGTGAGAAGAAGGATTCTTGTGCGCATTGTGGGAAGAACCATCCATCGGAGCAATGCCGATTAGCAGCAGGAGCTTGTTTTCAGTGCGGAGAGATGGGTCATCTCAAGAAGAATTGTCCTCAGCTGCGAGGTGGAGCAGGATCTGGTTCTGGATCCCAGACGACTGTTCAGCAGAGGAGACAGGGTCAGGCAGTGGGTAGTTCGAATCTTCGACCTTGTGCCCAAGGTCAGGTTTTTGCGCTGAACCAGGATCAGCCTGGGATGTAATTGTTATACAGTTGTAATGAAGAATATTTGCAGTGTATTACAATGGTGTTTTATTCTCTTGCCTAGATTTCGAGGACGAAATCTTTTTAAGGGGGGGAGAATGTAGTAGCCCGAATTCCAAATTGGGTAATTAACGGAGTAATGGTGATTAAGAAGGTTTAAGGTGTAATTTTGGCTATGGTCATGATCGGACGGACCGAAGAGGGTTCGGAAGCACCGAAGAGTTCGGACGATCCGAAGTGTAGTTCGGTGAATCCGATCATTAGGTGTCAAGTGTTGATCGACACGTCATTTTTCCATGCATGTTCGGACGGTCCGAAGTGTATGATCGGAGGATCCGATCATGAGCTGTCAAGAGCCAATGGACACGTAGCGTTCGGACGTTCCGAAGTGTTGTTCGGAGGATCCGAACATGGCCTATAAATAGTGCTCGGATTTCTCATTTTTGACTTGCCAATTTCTTGAGTTTTCTCTCATTTTGGAGAGTTTGGAAGGTTTCTAGGGTTAGTTGTTGGTCGAGCGATAGCCAAGAGCTGCCAGGAGTAGTAGCGTAGCGGCGCCTGAGTTTCAAGGCAATCGACATCAAAGGGCTGTCGACGGACGAAGGTAAACCCTAAACCTTTGGTAGTACTAGGGAGTACTGGTTTTGCTAGTCGAGCATGGTAGTATTGATTGAGTATGCTTTTGATGCGTAGGCTTGTGCTAGACCTGATTAGCGGTGTTGCGTAAGGCTAGGCTTGCTGTGATAGAGGTACGAAAGTACTATCCGAGATATCCTGGTTGAGTATACATTCATATATGTGTTGCATGAGTATTTGCTGCATTGTTATATGTCATATGATGCATGATATTATGTCACGAGTTATGATGCATATTGCATATCATGTTGAGCCGTATCTCCTTCAAGATAGCCTTTACTGTTGAGCTGTATCTCTTTCGAGATAAGCTATATCTTGGGGCCGCTCAGCCCTGTCTTGTGGACGCATGGACACCGAGAGTACACAGTGGCCGACGGGTCGGGAGGGCTTCGGTGGTCCGGGACATTTTAGGTCCACGTCTGTCTTGTAGTGGATGCAGTGACCCAGAGGTGTACCGCGCGGCACTATCCACTTGGCGCCTCTAGACTGAGCATTGTTGAGATCTTTTTGTGACTCCTGTTTCTTGACTACCCCGGTATCATGATCATAGCATGTGCATTTCATATAGGTCTGTATACTCATACTTTTGTACTGGGCGTTCTTATCGCTCACGTCCTCGGTTTTGTTTATTCTTGGACACCCCATTCCCACGGGGCAGGCCTCAGGTTGGACAGCTCAGGAGGAGCAGGAGGAGGACGTTGAGTAGCTGGTTGGTTTAGTTTATCGGTATTGTTTTGATTCGATATGGTTGTATTGGGTATTTTTATTTTGAGTTATTCTAGACTTCGATTGGGTTGTATAACTATTTTTGTTGACTATTTCCGCTGTTATCTCTGATTATTGTTAATTAGGTTAATTGCATGCTTAGTTCTTGCCTAGTAGGTGATTCTGGAACGGGTCACTACATTAAAGCTCAAATCCAAATCCTCAGATATAATCTTAATTCTCTTAACAAACATCCCAGATATAAATAAGTGTAGCTCCTGAAAGCAATGCATAGGTAGCTAGCTACACCTCAAATAAATATCCTTCTTGCAAAAAATATACCATCAAATCCAATCGTGTGGAAAGCTTAAAGAATTTCTATCATTAATCACCCAAAAATTTCAAAAATTATCACTTTTAGCCATTAACAATTCTCTAAAAACACCCAATTTAACCCAAATAATTTTCGAAAGTAGCATTTCAAACCTTAGAGTTTTAGAATTCTTCATTTAAGTCCTTAAAATTTCGAAAATTGCATTTCTATCCCAAATAAATTTTCGAATTTAATGAATTACAGCCTTACCCCCTTCAAAATAACTGTTTTGATCCCTAAAATTCTAGAAATCACCCATGTTTATCTAGGATTTGCAAAACAACCACTAAAGTTCCAAAATTTTGAAATTTAGCCTCTTAAAATTTTCGGAAACTCGGGATTTCACCTTAGAATTTTCAGTCAACTCAATTTCAGTCCCTGAACTTCTTAAAAATTACCGTGATCTCTGAAATTCTCGGCATAGTGTAATTTAATCTTTAAACTCTCGATTTTGCACTTTGGTCCCTAAGTTTAAATTTTCATGCAATAAATGCCCCAAATTTTCAGCTCCTTTGTTTTTAATCCCTAAAATTCTCATTTTGATTCAATTCATTCCCTTGCATTATTAAAGCTCCTACTTTAAGCCCAATTTATATAATTCTCAATATCATCTTTTAAATCCAACTAAGGTAGAGCATGCAACCTATTTTCTTTTAGGTTCTCATTATCCCAATCAATTCTCATAACCAATTTAATATATCATGCAATAAATGTAATATAAAAATGTTAAACAACTAGGTTACTAGTAATCAGAGTCATGTTTGGTTCTGCTTCAGCTTCCTCAGCAGCATAACATAAGCTCTTCCAACAGTTGGTCATTTTTTCTTCAGACAGTCAATGGCCTTATGTCCTTCCTCATTGCATATATGTTCCCCACATGTACCTGCCAAAGTGTGGACGATTGCATTCTTTTCACATGGGCCCCTATTCAGGTTTTGGTGCTCCAGACTGTGATGGCTCTTGTTGCCCCGACTTCTTCCACTGTCCTTGAGGCTTTTGCTATCCTTGAGCTTTGGGAGGTCCCGTAAACGTAACAAACATGCATTTAAATCTTTTAATCATGCATATAAAAATACCTTTTTGCGCAAATTTAAGCATAAATATCAATTAATTTCAAAGATCTTTTAAACATGTAACTTAAACATATAAACAATTTAAACATGTAGGTACTATCATTAAAATTGTTTAAAGAAATTAAACTTACAAACTTGAGGCTTGACGACTGAGCTTTCCGGAACTGGCGGTGGCACAACCCTTTGCAAGAACATTACTTTGATACCAACTGAAATGTCTACTACTTATTTTTCTTTAAAATATACTAAATTTTTCTTAAAAAAACATCTCGATCGAAACATACTATACACCATTTAAAAATAAATCAACCAGCCTATTATTTGAAAATATAAAAGAACGCAGCAAACATAAAATCGTCAAACCAAAACCTAAAGCTAAGATAAATATCTTAAATCATCTCAAATACCACTCAAAAACATAAACATTTCTTAGACGTAAACGTAAGCTCTTTGAATAATTTCCCAATTTGTTTTAAAACATGAACCTACGTCCCGGTTTTAACCCGAATCGGCTCGAACCCCTTAGACCCTTCCTAGACCAGCCTATACAGCCCATACACTTGCAACCATAACTCGCGCCCCTACAAGACTTGAACGACCCAAATTGAAAGCTCCTTCCCTAGCCCTTGCACCTGCCTTCCCTCAACCCATCTAGGACCATGAATAGACCCCTTTAGGACCCCTATACGTGCCCCAATAGCAGCCCACAACCTGCCACTTCAAGAGCCCTAAAACCAAAACCCTAGTTCTCCTCAACCCAAAAATCGTGCAGCCCTAGCCTTGCCTCAAAAAGCCCTAAACCGTGGCCCCTAAGGACCCTTAAAAACATTGAAGTTCGTCTCTTTTGATTTCCCTACCATGGAAGCCAATTTGTGAATCATTAACATGAAATTAAGAGCATGAAAACTCAAGTTTTATCTTGTACAATCCATAAAACAACAATATATAAGAGGAGACAATTTTTTTCATGAAATCATTTTTCAACACACATAATATAGTATGAACGATGAGTGAAGGAGGATTAAGGCGTGCCTTTGCGTATTTCATGTACGAAAAACAATTTGAGATGCGAAGAACGTTGGCAAAAATACGGGGGAGCCTTGCTGTGTTTCCTTCCTCTATATTCATGTTAAATTGCTTGAAAATAAGTGCGTGTGCGTGTGCTGATGGAGGAGAGAAAACCCTAGGAGAGTAGGTTGTGGGTGTGAGTTTTAGATTGAAAATTATGGTTTGGAAGCTTCAAGTTTGTTATAAATAATTGGATAGGAGTTTAGGCCCAATAACCTTAGTATAATAGACCCATTAGAAAGTAGGTAAAATATTTCGTTTAGGAAAGTTTTTGAAAATATTAGCCAAGTTTCCAAAAAGTCCCTATTTTCGTCAAAATTTGATTACGGGTATAATGTACTACTCGACATGTAAAAACACCTCAAAAGATATCATTTTCTAAAATAAAATATTAAATATACAGTATATTAAATTATTAAAGATAATCATTTAATAAAAATATGTTCCCTTTACGGTCCCCGGTCTTCGTTCCTCGACCCCGTCTCGAATAACCTTTGAAACACAGTTTTATGCATTCTAATATAAAACCATATTTGAAACATGTATACATGCCTACCACATTTAATCAATTCAATTAAAACAATTTTGTAGAGTCCAAAATCAGTACACATAAAACCCATGCATATATTTAAATTGTTAAATTATTTATTTAAGTTTAGAATGATTTTTAACGATTCATGATTTATGAATTAACATTATTTTAAAATGTTTATGTTTATGTGATGCACGTTAAGATATTTTCTTGAGTTTCATGTTTCAGGCGATTCTTCGATGCCGTATAGGGGAAATGCGCCCAATGACGATTTGGGTGATTTATAAAATATGGTATTTTATTCATGTTAAGAAAGTGGAATTTTAAAATGATTTATTAAGTTTCTAGCATTTTTAATTCCTAATTTAATTTAATAGGTGATTATAAGGTTTTAAACTTTTAAAGTTTATCAATTGTGTATTTTATTTTAATTAGGGGATTTTTGGTAATTAGTGTTCATTAACATTTAAATAGCTTGTTAATTATTATTTCAGAAAATTTTATTCCCTTAATTTTTTTGGTAAGACCGTTGGGCATGGAGCAATTTCTCTTTGAGCCAGATAGATGGATGAGTTTCCCCCGCATTATCTCTTGCATGCAGGCAAAAAGACTTATTCATAAGGGGTGCCAAGCTTTCTTGGCCAGTATTAATTCTGCACCTGACGTACCCACTCCGTCGATATCTGATGTACCAGTAGTCCGAGATTTTCCTGACATTTTTCATGATGACGTCACAGGCCTTCCACCAAAGAGAGGTGGAGTTTGTCATTGACCTTGGGCCAGGCACTGTGCCAATCTCTAAGGCACCGTACTGTTTAGTTCCAGTTGAGATGTTAGAGCTCAAATAGCAAATTCACGAGCTCCTAGACAAAGAATTCATCCGCCCAAGTTTCTCAGCATGGGGCGCACCGATTCTCTTTGTAAAGAAGAAATATGAGAGCATGAGGTTGTGTATTGATTACCGAGAACTGAACAAGGTAACGATCAAGAACAAATACCCACTACCAAGGATCGAGGAATTATTCGATCAGTTGCAGGGAAGTGTTCTCTAAGATAGATCTACGGTCTGGGTATCATCAGCTGAAGGTAAAAGATGCAGATTTTCATAAGACAGCCTTCAGAACCAGTTATGGGCACTACGCGTTTTTAGTGATACCGTTCGGGCTGACAAATGCTCCAACGATTTTTATGGACCTAATGAATCGAATATTTCAGACCCACCTAGATCAGTTTGTCATAGTGTTCATTGAAAACATTCTTATCTACTCGAAGAGCCATGAGGAGCACAGTCAACATTCGGGTACAATTTTTTAGGTCTTCCAGAGTCTCAAGTTGTTTGAAAAATTTAGTAAATGTTAATTCTGGTTGGAGAAAGTATCATTTTTGGGTCATATAATATCTAGCAGTGGCATTGAGGTGGATCCAGCTAAAGTGGAAGCAGTTAAAGATTGGGTTGAGCCGAGGAGCGCATCAGAGATCCATAATTTCCTAGGCTTGACATGATACTACATGATATTTATACAGGGTTTTCCACGATTGCAGTGCCAGTCACTTCACTAACCAAGAAGAATGCTAAATTTTTATGGGGTGAAAGATGTCAGAAGAGATTTGATACTTTGAAGCAAGCTCTTATTACAGCGCCAGTCTTGGCCATTCCATCAGGGCCAGACAATTTTGTGTTATACACCAATGCTTCTAAGCTCGGTTAAAGCGCAGTATTGATGCAGGATGGTCGGGTTAGAGCTTATGCTTCGAAACAGTTGAAGGTGCATGAGAAAAACTACCTGACTCATGATCTTGAGTTAGCAACCGTTGTCTTTGCGTTGAAGATATGGAGACATTATTTGTACAACGAGAAATGCCAGATATTCACTGATCACAAGAGTCTCAAGTATTTCTTCATGCAGAAAGAACTGAATATGAGACAAAGACGGTGGTTGAGTTAGTAAAAACTACGATTGTGAAATTAGCACCCATCCAAGGAAAGCTAATGTTGTGGCAGATTCTTTGAGCAGGTTAGTAGCAGTCGTAGCACATCTATCAGCACAAAGATCTCTTCAGTCAGAGATTCAGAGGTTTGGATTAGAATTTTATCCTAAGGGCAGAGCTCCCAAGCTGTCTAATCTGACAGTTCAGTCTTCTTTTCTAGACTGAATCCATAGAGGTCAGCCTTCGGATTAGCAGTTACAGAAATAGATACTGAAGGATGAGGCCAAGGGCAGTGTACTCTACACAGTGTCCGATGGTATTATGAAGTACAGAGGAAGGATGTGGGTGCCTAGTGTTGATTCGATCAGAGAGGATATTCTGACAGAGGCACATGCATCTCCGTATTACATTCATCCAGGGGGTATCAAGATGTACAAGGATTTTCAGATGCTGTATTTGTGGCCAGGTATGAAGCGAGAAATCCACCGATTTTTAACTGAATGTCACACTTGTCAGCAAGTAAAAGCAGAGAATCAGAGGCCTGCAGGTATGCTTAAGCTGCTCCCTATCCCCGAATGGAAATGGGAGAATATCACCATGGATTTTGTTGTTGGTTTGCCGAGGTCATTCAGAGAGTCCAAAGCCATTTGGGTTATAGTGGATCGACTTACTAAATCGGCACATTTCCTATGGATGAAGATGATTTTCTATATGACTCAGTATGAAGAGCTCTATATCAGGGAGATAGTTTGATTGCACGGGATCCCAGTTTCAATCGTGTCCGACAGGGACCCGAGATTCACATAGTCCATTTGGAAGAGTTTACATACAGTCATGGTGACGAAGTTTCTATTCTGTACGGCATTACAATTTCATATAGATGGCCAATCTGAGCGAGTGATTCAGATATTGGAAGATCTGTTGCGAGCTTTTGTGATAAATTTTCATGGGAATTGGAAATTGAAGCTACCTCTAGTGAAGTTTACCTACTACAATAGTTTTCAATCATCCATAGGTATGACTCCCTATGAAGCCACTGTATGGAAGGAAGTGCAGATCGCCGATTCGTTGGGATGAAGTCGGTTAGAGATCAAAACTTGGTCCAGAGATTTTTCAGTAGACTGTTGATGTGGTGGTCAAGATCTGAGACAAGATGAAGACCTCCCAGAGTCGTCAAAAGAGTTATGTTGAAAAAAGAAGAAGGGATCTCGAATTTGCCGTAGGAGATAATATTTTCATGAAGATAGCACCTATGAAGGGTGTTATGAGGTTTGGAAAGAGATGCAAGCTGAGTCCGAGGTTCATTGGACCGTTCGTAAGTCTTGACAGAGTTGGGACACTTGCTTATCGTGTAGCTCTACCGCCGAATTTGGCCGGAGTACACAATGTATTCCACGTTTCAATCCTGAGGAAGTGTATCGCAAATCCTTCGGTTGTATTTAGTTTTGAGCCGTTGCAGTTGGCTCCAGATCTATCATATGAAGAAAAACTTGTCCGAGTTCTAGACAGACATGAGCAGAGACTTCGGAACAAAGTCACCAAGTTGGTGTCCAGTGGCTAAATCAACCAGTGTAGGAAGCCACTTGGGAGGCCGAATCAGATATGAGAAGTCGATACCCGGAGTTGTTTGGTAAGAATTAATTTTGAGGACGAAATTTATTAATGTGGGGGAGGAATTTTCGAGCCCAAAATCAGTGCACGTAAAACCCATGCATTTATTTAAATTGTTAAATTATTTATTTAAGTTTAGAATGATTTTTAAGGATGCATGATTTATGAATTGACATTATTTTAAATTATTTATGTTTATGTGGTGCACGTTAAAATGTTTTCTTGGGTTTCATGTTTCAGGCGATTATTTGATGCGGTATCGGGGAAATGAGGCTGGCGACGATTTGGGCGATTTGTTAAATGTGGTATTTTATTTCAAGTCAAGAAAGTGGCCTTTTAAATGATTTATTGTGTTTCTAGCATTTTAAATGCTAATTTAATTTATTAGGTGATTTTAAGGTTTTAAACTTTTAAAATTTATCAATTGTGTATTTTGTTTTAATTAGGGGATTTTTGGTAAATTTGTGTGGATTAAAATTTATTTAGCTTGTTAATTATTAATTTAGCAAATTTTATTCCCTTAATTTATCTAAAACTCACGCGCACACCCCTTACAAACACACAAAGTCTCTTGCAATTTTGTTTCAGTTTCGTAAGTTGTAGGGTTCTTAGTATCTTTCTTCAGCAGCCACACCTCCACCATTCCCCTTCAAAAATTTCAGCAACTCACGTCCATTTTCCTTCAAGAAAGAGTGCCACAACTCGTCCCGGATCAACCCACGAATCTCTCCACTTCGTTATTCGTCGTTTCGTGAGTATAATCATCAAAGGCAAGTATATTATTTTGTTTTTGCATCGATCTTGTCATAATATATGTTCTGATGTTTATTATGTGTACAAATTCATGTATGTTGTGTAAAGTTTGAGCTAATAAGTTTTTAAAAGAATCCTGAAAGTTTTTAGATCTCAAAACCGGATGTTGCGTCATTTCTTGTACTGTACTTTTTTGGTCGATTTTCTGGAAAGTTTTCAACATATAAAACATATTACTTTTTGTTACATTCAATTTGACAGTAAATTCATAATTTTTGGAAAAGAAATGAGTGAGTTATGATCATTTTCATGTGACTGCTCAAACTGTGACGTTTTGAAATATGTTATTCATGTTTCTTGAGTTATTTGGTTGGAGGCTTCGTTGGGAATCGCTGAGTGGTCATTGCTGCGTTGAGGCATGTCATGTGTGGTGATCAGTCGTCTTTCGGTGTTTCGTTTTGAGTTGGTATGTGTTTGGTGGCATTAGAAGGCATAGAGAAGGGAATGGGTAGAAGATGGCTTTTGGGGTTGAATTCGTGCAGGACTAGAGCTCCAGCGCTACAGCTTCGCAATAGGCAGCATCGCAGCACTGCACGGTACTGCAGCGCCTAGGCTCTTGTTCCGATATTTTTGGGCTTCCAGTTTAGGTGCTATTGCTTCTTTCAGGTACTAACACGTCATTATGTCCAAGATTATTGTGGGTTAGATTATATGCTATGAAGTTTGAATAGGGAACGTTGAATTATCGTTTAGGCGTGGTCCGTGTCTTCCATTGCTTGGGAAAGTTCATACACCGTGTCAAGATTGTTTCGGGGTTTGAGTCGTGGTTTAGTATGTTGATTAATCGTGGTCAAGTCCCGAGGGGTCTATGAAGTCGTAAGTTATTTAATTACTTCGGTGGTAAGTTGGTTTGGTGCGGTTAGGTTATGAAATTTTAAGTTGTTGGAATAATGTACTGGTATGTATGTGCAGCAGTATCCCCAACCGAGGTCTAACGAATCCCTCAACGCTTTGTAAGTATGTTCGACGTGCAAAAGAAAATATTGCATGTGTTTTAGGTATGCTAAATGTCTTGTGACCAATTATGAATGGGTTTGGGAGCTGGTGAACGTGGTCAGGGACCTCCTCACCACGGTAAAGCATGACCGGGTTTAGATCAAGATTGGAAACCGGTAAATCATGACCAGGGACCAATCCACCCTGTAAAGCATGGCCGAGTATCTCATGTATGTGGTAGTGGACATCTCTGCCAGCACAATACTATGGTTTAGTCTGATCAGGCATATTTATGTTATGGGTCACTTGCTTTGGAACTTATCTCTACGCAAAATGATGATATTTATGTATGCTCAAGTATGTATGATGCAAGTAGGTTTATGAAAGGTTTTATAAAACGATGACACGTCTATGTTTATGTATGTACGTTTAAGTTTAAGTATGTATGGTTTACTTTATGTATGATGCAAGTATGTTTATGAAACGTTTTATGAAACGATGACACGTCTATGTTTATGTATGTACGTTCAAGTTTAAGTATGTATGGTATACTTTAAAATGCATGTGGTTTTATTATATATTACTTGTTTTTCTTAGTTTATACATATTGAGTCTTTAGACTCACTAAACTTGATCGATGCAGGTGAGGAAGAGTACAAGGAGACGAGAGGTAGGGATCAGTGAGTTGGCTTGGACTGCGCAGAGGCTAAACGCGAGGTCCGCTTACGTTTTAAGAAATTTTTATGCATGTATCAAATAATCTTATTTTCACGGGATTACTTTACGATGTTTAAACAAGTGATTTTGAAAATTTTGGTTGTATTTGATTCATTTCAAATATTTTTGATGAGCAGATTTTTTCTATTGCAATTTGAAAGTTTATTATTTATTTAAGAATTTTTTTTATTTTCTGCAAATTTCAATTATTTTAAAAATACGGTATGTTACAAATTTAAGTAGTCACTCGTCATTTTTCCTAGATTTGCATGCAGTTAGATTATATTATCGAATTTTGGACAATACAATTTCCAAGCCTCACACTAATTTGTTGGTAAAAGATGTGCATTTCGATTTTTCTGTTGAGTGTGTGTAGGAATTCCAGACTCTAAAGAAAACGTTGATCACTGCGCCATTGATCATATCACCTGGCTGGGGATTACCTTTCGAGGTGATGTGCGATGCAAGTGACACATCTCTAGGAGCGGTCTTATGACGAAATAAACACAAAAACATTCATATCATCAACTATGCTAGCATGACAATATCAGATGCAGGAAAGGGACAGAAAACCAAGTAGCAGACTATCTTTCGTGCTTGGAGAATCCAATTCAAAGCATTGGCAATATTCACTACAAATTTCCTGATGAACATATCTTTGATGTCAACAATTTACCATAGTATGTTGATTTGGTAAATTATATTTCAAGTAAATTTTACCTCCCATTTTTCTTATCAGCAAAAGAAGAAATTTTTTCGTACTTGAAATATTATTTGGGGAAGATCCCTACTTGTTTAGAATCAAAAACTTGTTGCGTGTTTTCTTAATTGCTTGCAAGTGCACAACGTCAAGTTGTAATAAAATGTATTTTCGAGTATAAGTGTCGATCACGAGGAGTATGTATCTAAATGCATATTAATGCTTGTAATTAAAATAGTCTTAATTTTATTTAGAAAAATCAATTAAAAGATTTGTTTACAAAAATAACTAAATTGACAATGGTTTTAAATAAAATATCACACCAAACTATTGCAAATAACAATGGAATAAAAGATCTTGAGGTCCGATTTCACTCAACTATCCACCATGTGTAATTTCTTGTAGCTATGGTATAAAAATCCTTCTTATTCATTACCCAAGAATCCTATAGTTATCTACTCCCTCTCCCGAGTGTTAAATAGATATTGGCTATCTAAAATTTGATTGCAATGTTCCCATCAACAATCTACAAATAAATAACACATCAAGCACTAGATTCTCTATAGGCTTCCATAGCAATATAGGTCCTCCCAAACTCTATAAATACCATTGATGTATTTTTCTCTTTTCTTGTTTATAATTTCCTTTTCCAAGTGATAAATTGTAAACATATAAATCATTCAACTTATGGTCAATAAATTGAAAGCATTAAGATTAGAACAATACAAATAAACAATATGAAGAACTTAAATAACTTAGTTCATATATTTCAACACATGGTTTCTAGTTTTGTTCCATCTTTCCTCTAGAAATAAAAACTTAGCTCATAATAACACAAATAAAATAACAAAACATGGTTCTAAAACAAGACATATCAAATGAAAAATAAAAGAAAGAAGAGTTAGAACAAGAAGTTGAAGTGCTGATTCCGACCCTGGACTTGTGCGAAAGAATTCTCAAGAACTAGAAGAACTTGAGTCTTCAATCATTTCCAGCAGCCTCCACTTCTTTCCTTGGCTCCCAATACCCTAGATGGTAAGTAAATGATGCCTTTTTATAGTCCAGACAAGTCTCCAATCGTAGCACACCATTTTCATAGATTTCATGCGCAGCCCACAAAGTTACAGATTTTTCGGACTCTGTTTTTCGAAGACCGCGGGTGCGGTACAGCTTCGGCAGATGTTCAGTATTTGATTTTCTTTGACCGTGGGTGCGGTCTCTCTGTTAGCGCGGGTGCGCTGGAGCTTAGGCAATTTTTATCCTTTGCACTTTCCAGTTCAACACTTTACTACTCCAAACTCTCATTCTAAGCTTCCAAACTACAACAACAAAAACAACAACAAATCACATAAAACCTGCTCAAGAATCACAAAATTTTAAGTTAAAAACAAGTAATAAAAATACAATAAATTGCACTTATCAAACTACCCCAAACTTAATATTTTGTTAGTCCCTAGCAAAACAAAACAATACAAACAAACAATCATGAAATATTTTAAAGAACTTGGCCTCAAGATAAATTAACTAACTCTTCATGCATTCACAAGTCAAATCAATCCAACTAATTTTTTTATCCGGATATAATCATGCAATCGATTAATTTTCTTAACTTCTAATATCTTCAACTCATATTTCAAAACATTCTCAATCGATTTCAATTTTTACAAACACAAATCAAGATGTCTTTTTCGGTAAAGATTGGGTTCAAAACAAAATTCATTCAAGAAGAAATACCAATAAATATTTGATGCAATGAGGTGTGTGTAAAATTTTTCAGATTCATACTCAATGAAAGTGTTTATCGATTGTCCATAGCCTAGATCCTCCCAATCACTCTCCACTAGTATATTGGACAACTATGACTTGGTCAATAGGATTTGCAATGCTTGTAATGTTATGCCTTGGCTCATGGCTACAAATGAAGATTAGGAATTCAAATAAGGGAGTAAGTTGAATTTTATCTCTTTTGCAAACTCCATTTCTTTCTTTCATCTCCATTTTTTTTATTCATTTCATCTCTTTTTTCTCCCAATTTTCTCCAACTTCTTTAATGTAACATCATTCATTTTTCTTTTCTTTTGTAGGAGAATTTTCATTTCTTTGTTCCTTTGAATTCTTACTCCCTTGAGAAGGTATGAAATTAAAGTTTAAGATATTCAACGGGGTAGTAAATGTGGGATATTTGAAAGGGTATCGAACGGGGTTCTTTTACACATATTAACGTGTGCCATTCGAATTCATATAAGCTTAAAGAGGTGACAAATGATAAATTATTTTTATTTGGTAGCTTGAAAGGCTCAATCGATCAAAAAAATCACCTAAATTATTCCTAAATCATAGTTTGTCCGTATTTCGCCTTGAGTGTTGTTTATATAGTTTTAGACAAAATCTCAATTCACCAACACAAAGTAGAATCTAATCATCATGAAAAATGGTGTCTCAATGCATCAACCAAATACATATATATTCAAAAGAAAAGTGTTTGGCTTTCAAGAAATTTCAAGAACACAATTCTTTTCTCATATAGGCTCAAGAGATCTTTAAATGAATATTTATGAACAATATAAATAGGCCCAAATAAAATCAAAGATTGCGTCAATCATATATGTGTTTGCAAAAATTTATTTCAATATCAAATGAAAATCACAAAGTTGTATAGAAATTATAAGTTTTAAATTTACCAAATTTCATGATTGTTCTCTAAATTTTTCAAATTGATTGATGAACATTAATGAAATGCATGACCGTTCTTCTCAATTTAAATAATTTTTTTTTCATCATTGGCCATTTCAAATAAAAAAAGTTGATGACTAAGACACTACAAACACACAAGCAATCAACTCAAAAGGAAATAAAACACTCAAATAAAACTAAATAATAATTTAAACACACAAAATAAAATAAAATCACACAAAATAAAATAGCATCTCTCCCCCAAACTTAAATATGTGCATCGTCCTCGATGTAAATAAACATGAAAAATAGAGGAATACACATACCTCGGGCAACGACCGTCAGTAGTCATTGCCATCCTCATCATCTGGGTCATCTTGTGGTTGTTGGAACTCCGGCTAGTGGTATATGGGTGGCCACTGTGGAGGAGGTGGAAATGGATGACCAGAGGTTGAAGCTGATGGAAATTGCTGAGCCAAGACAGACGTAAAATCCATCATATATCCCATAATGTATCGGTCCTAAACCGAAACTCATCCATGTCTTGGCGTTGATTTCTCATTTCTTCTTCCAAATGGGTCAACCTATCTCTCATATTTCCTTGTTGCGGTTGTGGTTGTGGTTCTTGAGCTTGAGCTTGGGCACGTCTTTCTGCACCTCTTCTGTTGAATTCCCTTTCATCTCGACGTGCCGCAGCTTGTTCACCTCTCACTGCCCTATGTGGTTGAACTACCACAATGACATTGTTCGGCTTTAACAATTCTTCATTCACTGCCCAAGTTACTCCCGCATTCTGGCATAATGCAGTGATAAGAGAAGGGTGGAGGAATCCACTAGGAGAGTTACCTTTTGCATAATCAAGCATCGAACTCTGAAGCAATTGACCTAAATCAATTGTCTTTCCCGTCATGATGCAAAAAGTAAGGATTTCCCTCTCCTTGATGACAGTGGTGGTATGCTCGGTAGGCTTAATCCTAGCATAAATAAAGGAATACCAATCTTTGGAAACACTTTTCAGATCAGATTTTGCTAGGCTGACATGCACATCATCTCTCATTCTCCACTCTGCTCTCTCTATGCATATTGTTTGAATAATATTATTATAATCAACTTGCTCAGTCCGGTATTCTTCATATTCATCATGCATACATAGAGGTATACCATACAGCGTATTGATAGTATGTGCATCAAAAGCTACCATTTTACCTCGCACCAAAACCTTCAATTGTTCATGATTAACCTTAAGGTTAGCATAAAATTCTCTTACCAATGAAATGACAGCATCTTGTGGCTGCCTGCCAAACTCATCCCAATGCCGAGCAGTAAGCATTAATCCAATTTCAGTTCTGGGGAAACTCAGAACAAATCCCCTTTCTTTTATAATGCTTTTGTTCAAAAATTTTCCATAGTTTTCCTCCGCTATTTCGTCCCAAAACCTGTTTGCATCGTAATTTGCAGATGATGATGCACCCTTAGATTGTTTTTTTTCTTGGAGGCATTTTATCAAACACCTTCAAATCAACTTCTTCCCCTTCAATCCAATTCACAAAACTAGATGATTCTTCACACCCCCAAACTTGCTAACCATAATAACAACACTTCAACAATTAGGGATGTAAACAATCCAAACCAAACAAAACAGTATCAGGCTTGAGCTTGGTTTGTTTAAAATTGTTTGAGGCTCGAGCTCGATTCGAGCTTCTATTATCAAGCTCGAGATTTGTTTGTATTGAAATTACTGAGCTCGTTAAAAGCTTGAGCTCGGCTCGTTAAAAGCTCGTTTAGCATGTTAATCAGGCCAGGCTCGAGCTCGGCTCGTTAAAAGCTCGTTTAGCATGTTAATCCAGCCAGACTTGAGCTTGATTCATTAATAGCTCGTTTAGCATGTTTAACAAGCCTGGCTTGAACTCGTCTCGTTTTTTAGCTCGATAAGCCTAGAATTGAGCTCGAGTTTGAGTTTGAATTGAGCTTGTTAAAAATTAAATATATCTATAAACTAATTTTAAATCAGACATAAAAATGTAAATTCATTCATAAATAACAAAAACGACACAAATAAGAGCAAAAAAAACATAAATAAGTATATTATTGAACATTCCAAAATCATGTTTGCGAGCCACCTAAACGAGCCGAGCTCGAGCTCGAGCTCGCGAGCCTATTATCAAACATGTTTGCGAGCTCACGAGCCGAATATCCTTAGGCTTGAGTTTGGTTTGATTAAATTTTCGAGCTCAAAATCGAGCTTGGGCTTGGTTTGATATGATTAACAAACAAACTCAAACGATCTTTTTATCGAGCCGAGCTTCGAATAGCTCGCAAACCGTTTGGTTCATTTACATCCATATCAACAATTATACACACCAATCCAAATAACAATGTCACAAATATACTCCACAAAAATTCAATTATCTTCCATATTCAATAACACCAATATTTTCGAATTTCAACAAATGTACAATGGATTTGTTCACCTTGAGTGTGGAAATGTATTTTGAAGAACAAAATCAAAGCTCCATTCAATAATTGATGAAATTTTCGAGCCCCCTTTCAAACCCTAGGTTTTGTGTTGATTGTATGGAATGAAGATGGAGATTGACTGGAATTTGTGAAGTTATGCATGTGTGGAGTGGTAAATTTGTGTTTGGAAAACAACTTTGAGTGTTGAGTGTGTTTTGAGAGGAAGAATTTCGAAGTTGGAGAAGAAAAATTTAAGAGTGTTCTTCGTTTATGTCCGATGTTTGCCCATTTCATCTTTTAAAACCATCGACCGTGGGTGCGGTATAAGAAGGACCGCGGGTGCGGTGTTCCTTCGGAAAATTCTTGAAATTCAATATCCAGAGACCGCGGGGGCGCTCCAATATTGACCGCGGGTGCGGTGTGCTCTCGGGAACTTCTTAAAAATTTTCCTTCATTGACCGCGAGTGCGGTCCCTTTGTTAGCGCGGGTGCGCTTACCTCTCGGGAAATTTTCTTTTTTTTATGCAACAGTTACCGCGGGTGCGCTCTAAAAAACACCGCGGGGGCGGTGTACCTTCGGGAAATTTTTTTTTTTCTTCTTCAATTTTTAGTCCTGAAAAGAAAACAATTTGGATTCATAAGATTTGGGAAGATACACGAACACAATATACCAAAAGTACAAATCCAAAAATAATAATAAAAAAAATAAAAGCAAAACCAAAAACAAAATGCAATAAAGAAACAAAAAATTTGGGTTGCCTCCCAATAAGCGCTTGGTTTAACGTCTTCAGCCCGACTGTCACTAGTCAGATCAGTTTGGTTCGCTCAGCTTGACACTGTCGATATTCCTTACTTCAGTCCCATAGTACGGCTTAACCCGCTGTCCATTGACATTGAAGGATCTCCCATCACTGCAATTTAACTCGATAGCCCCATAAGGAGACACCGTTTCCACAACAAACGGCCCTGACCAACGCGACTTTAGCTTGCCAGGGAACAACTTCAGACGAGAGTTAAAAAGTTACTTGTTGTCCTGGTTTGAGCTCCCTTCTTACAATGATTTTGTCATGCCACTTCTTAATTTGTTCTTTGTAGATCTTGGCATTCTCATATGCGTCGTTTCGGAATTCATCCATCGCGCTCAACTGCAGTTTTCTAACGTCACCAGAAGCTTTCAAATCAAAATTTAATTTCTTCACAGCCAAAAATGCTCTATGCTCCAACTCCAACGGCAGATGACATGCTTTCCCAAACACTAGCCTATAGGGAGACATCCCAGTAGGCGTCTTGAATGAAGTCCGATAAGCCCATAACGCATCATCCAACTTCATAGCCCAATCTATCCGGTTGGTGTTGACAGTCTTTTCCAGTATTTGCTTAATTTCCTGGTTTGATACTTCAGTTTGTCCATTCGACTGAGGATGATATGCTAGTGCCACTTTGTGATTCACATTGTATTTAGCCAAAAGTGAGTTGAAAATTGTATTGCAAAAATGCGTACCTTCGTCAGTTATGATGGCTCTCGGTGTTCCAAACCTAGTGAAGATGTTCTTATGCACAAATTTCGCTACAACATGAGAGTCATTAGTATTGGTGGCGATTGCTTCCACCCATTTCGACACATAATCAACAGCTAATATAATATAAGAATTACCAAAAGAAAAGGGAAAGGGTCCCATGAAATCAATACCCCAAACGTCAAAAAGTTCTACTTCCAAAATATTCGTAAGTGGTAGTTCGTGACGTCTAGAAATGTTTCCTAACCTTTGACATCAATCACACGATTTTACTAAAGTATAACTATCTTTAAAAAAACTAGGCCAATAAAAACCAGATTGCAATACCTTAGCTGCTATTCGTGTTGCTCCAAAATGTCCACCATAAGGTGATGAATGACATTGTTCCAGAATTTTGTTTGCATCGTCGCCATCCACGCATCTCCTTATAACTTGGTCAGCACATCTCTTGAATATATATGGATCATCCCATAGGTAAAACTTTGCATGGTGAAAGAATTTCTTCTTTTGGTGATAACTCAAAGCTGGAGGAAGAGTACCACAAGACAATAAGTTAGCTATATCAGCAAACCATGGGAGTTTAGAATTTACCTCAAAAAGATGTTCGTCTGGAAATGCTTCTTTTATGATTCCTTCATATTTTTTATCTTCAATTTCGAGTCGTGACAAGTGATCAGCTACTTGATTTTCACACCCCTTCCTATCTTTAACTTCAAAATCAAACTCTTGTAGCAATAAGATCCACCTTATCAAGCGTGGTTTTGCATCCTTCTTGGCAAATAGGTATCGAATAGCTGCATGGTCAGTGAAAACAATTACCTTTGTGCCTACCAAGTAGGGTCTAAACTTGTCAAATGCAAATATTACTGCAAGCATCTCCTTTTCAGTAGTTGTGTAATTTTGCTGTGCAGCATCCATGGTTCGACTTGCATAGTAGATTGATCTAAAAAATTTATCACGCCTTTGGCCCAACACCACACCTACTGCATAATCACTAGCATCGCACATCAATTCGAAGGGCTCCTTCCAATCTGGTACTATCATAATTGGTGCTGTCACCAATGCCTTCTTGATCTTCTCAAATGCCTGCAGACAATCATCATCAAAAATAAAAGTTGATTCTTTTTCAAGCAAATTACACAAAGGTTTAGAAATTTTGGAAAAATCTTTGATAAATCTACGATAAAACCCGACGTGTCCTAAGAAACTCCTTATCCCTTCGATGTTCTTTGGTGGTGGAAGCTTTTCAATTGCAACCACTTTGGCTCTGTCTACCTCTAATCCCTTAGAAGACACTTTATGTCCAAGAACAATACCCTCCTGTACCATAAAATGACACTTCTCTTAATTAAGAACTAAGTTCTTTTCTTAGCATCTCTGCAAAACAAGGGAAATGTTATGTAAACAGTGATCAAATGAAGAGCCAAATACCGAGAAATCATACATGAAGACTTCCATGATGTCTTCCACCATGTCTGCAAATATGACCATCATACACCTCTGAAAAGTAGCAGGTGCATTACATAGCCCAAAAGGCATCCGTCTAAAAGCAAACGTGCCATAGGGACACGTGAAAGTTGTCTTCTCTTGATCCTCCGGTGCTATAGCAATCTGGTTATAACCAGAATAACCATCTAAGAAACAGTAGTGACAATAACCAGCAAGTCTATCAAGCATTTGATCAATAAAATGTAATGGAAAATGATCTTTTCGTGTGACATTGTTCAACTTCCTATAATCAATACATACTCTCCATCCAGTCACAGTACGAGTAGATATTAGTTCATCATTTTCATTCTTTACCACAGTCATTCCACCTTTTTTAGGCACTACTTGCACAGGAGACACCCACACCCAACTGCTGTCAGAAATAGCATAAATAACTCCAGCATTTAACAATTTCAACACTTCATTTTTCACTACCTCTTTCATGGCTGGATTAAGCCTCCTTTGAAGATCCACATAAGGAGCGTATGACTCCTCCATTAAAATCATATGCATGCATATGGTGGGACTAATCCCCTTGATATCAAAAATCGACCACCCAAATGCAGTTTTAAATTTCCTCAACACTCTCAACAATTTTTCTTTTTCATCTAAAGTAAGAAAGGAAGAGATAATTATCGGATATGTCGACTTCTCACCCAAGAAAGCATAGAAAAGATGACTTGGCAATTCCTTCAAAACAAGGGATGAATGTATAATCTCTGAACACTTCTCTTCTTCCAACTTCTCCTTTGCGGGTTCCTTCACCTTTGGCAACTCCTCAAGAGCCAAAAGTTGCTCTCTCAATTCCCAATCATCATCATAAATTCTACCGACAGTACTAGAAAGGCATCTTTCTAATGGATCTTTTACTGTATGACTTATACCAATATCAGCAACACAAGAGTCAATTATATAAATGCTTTTACAAGTACTAACCTCGTCATTACCTTTAACAGCTTTATAGATGTTGAATATCATAGCTTCCCCACCAACTCTCAAGGTGAGTTCTCCTTTGTGTACATCTATCAATGCTTTCTTAGTGGCTAAGAAGGGTCGCCCAAAAATCAATGGAGTATCTTGATCTTCCTCCATGTCAAGTATTACAAAATCAGCAGGGAAGATAAACTTGTCAAATTTTACAAAAACATCTTCAACAATTCCACGAGGATAGGTGAGTGACCTATCTGCAAGTTGCAAAGTTATAGTGGTTTGTTTTACCTCCCCAAGCTTCAAGTCCCTATAAGTAGAAAATGGCATAAGATTAATACTCGCTCCAAGATCACATAAAGCTTTATTAACATTAGTACCACAAATAATGAAAGAAATAGTAAAACTCCATGAATCTTTTAGTTTCTGTTGTAGCTTCTTTTGGAGAATGGCCCTACACTCTTTGGTCAACTTCACTGTCTCAAACTCTTGCAATTTCCTCTTCTTTGACATCACATCTTTTATGAACTTTGCATAGTTTGGCATTTGCTCTAAAGCATCAGCAAATGGAATGTTGATGTGAATTTTCTTGAAAATATCCAAAAATTTTGGAAATTGATCATCCAATTTCTTCTTTTTGAATCTCTGCGGATATGGAAGAGTCGGCTTAAATACTGGAGGTTGTTTAACTTCAACTTCAGCTTTGGATCCCTTGGTTTCAACCTCTTCAACTGTCTTCTCATTTTTCTAATTCTCTTTGGATTTTTTAACCTCAAGTTCTCTTCCACTTCTCAAAGTTACAACTTTGCATTGCTCCTTTGGATTCACTTCAGTATTACTTTGGAATTGACCTCTATTTTGATCCCTCAATGCATTAGCCAACTTTCCAATCTGTGTCTCCAATGATTTCATTGTGGCACCCATACTTCCCATGTGAGTTTCCATGCCATCAAGACGACATTCAGTCCTAGCCATCCTTTTACTAGATTCAGCAACAAATGTCCCAACTAGATCCTCAAGTGAAGGTTTTCCTTCCCCCTTTGATGTATTGAACCCCGGTGGAGGATTCAACACATTCTTATTATTAGCATATGAAAAATTCTCATGATTTCTCAAACCAAGATGATAAGTGTTAGGGAGACTGTTACCCCTATATCCTCCGTAGCCACCAAAATTCCTATTGTTGATATAATGAGCCTCATCAGGAATATGTGGTTCTTCAGTAACAACCGATGCATTTTCAACCTCTGATGTACTAGCTTTATTCGTAGCTGTAATTTGAGTTGTTAAAGCTTAAACTTGAGCGGTGAGTGATGTAATAGGATCTATGACATAAATTCCAGCTTGCTTCTTTACTCCTGACCTCTCAGACGGCCACTGATAACTGTTAATGGTCATCTGTTCAAGCAAATCATATGCTTGATCAGGTGATTTTGCAAATATCGTGCCACCGCTGCTGCATCCACAGTGCCTCTTGTTTGTTCATTCAAACCATTGTAAAACAATTCAATCTGTACCCAATCTTCAAAACCATGGTTTGGACACCTCCTCAACAACTCCTTATACAGTTCTCATGCCTCATATAATTGCTCAAAGTCAGTCTGCCTTAAAGTACTTATCTCAATTTTCAACTGTGCAGACTTCGCAGGTGGAAAATATTTAGCAAGAAACTTGGTTGCTAACTCCTGCCATGTAGTGATACTACCCAAAGGAAGCGATTGGAGCCATTCTCTTGCTTGGTCCCTAAGAGAAAAAGGAAACAAGCGCAATCGAATTATATCATCAGAAACACCATTTATCTTTACTGTGTCAGTGATTTCAAGGAATGCTCTGAGATGTAGATGAGGATCTGCAGTAGCGGCTCCCCCAAACTGGTTCTGTTGAACCATGTTTATCAATGCGGGCTTGAGCTCAAAGTTGTTTGCATTAATAGTCCCTCGTGCTATGCCCGAGTAATGAGCATTTAGTACCGGCCTAAAATGATCTCTGATGGGTATTGCAGGGGGTGGATTTTCATTATCTCTGTTGTCAGCCATTGCTCAAATCTCTTCTCTTCTTACCTTTCTTAATCTTCTTGCGGTTCTTTCGATCTCAGGATCAAAGATAAGCAAGTCAATATTTTGCGATCTTCGCATGCACTGTCAAACAAAGATAAGAAACAAATCAATGTTTAATGTAATACAATAAAAATAGCTCTAAATTAAAATCAAGACTAATTGGTAACAATACTAATATAAATTTAAAATAAATACTCCCCGGCAACGGCGCCAAAAACTTGTTGCGTGTTTTCTTAATTGCTTGCAAGTGAACAACGTCAAGTTGTAATAAAATGTATTTTCGAGTACAAGTGTCGATCACGAGAAGTATGTATCTAAATGTATATTAATGCTTGTAATTAAAATAGTCTCATTTTATTTAGAAAAATCAATTAAAATATTTGTTTGCAAGAATAACTAAATTGACAATGGTTTTAAATAAAATATCACACCAAACTATTGCAAATAACAATGGAATAAAAGATCTAGAAGTCCGATTTCACTCAACTATCCGCCATGTGTAATTTCTTGTAGCTATGTTATAAAAATCCTTCTTATTCATTAGCCAAGAATCCTATAGTATCTACTCCCTCTCCCGAGTGTTAAATAGATATTGGTTATCTAAAATTTGATTGCAATGTTCCCATCAACAATCTACAAATAAATAACACATCAAGCACTAGATTCTGTATAGGCTTCAATAGCAATATAGGTCCTCACAAACTCTATAAATACTATTGATGTATTTTTCTATTTTCTTGTTTATAATTTCCTTTTCCAAGTGATAAATTGTAAACATATAAATCATTCAACTTATGGCCAATAAATTGAAAGCATTTAGATTATAGCAATACAAATAAACAATATGAAGAACTTAAATAACTTAGTTCATAGATTTCAACACTTGGTTTCTAGTTTTGTTCCATCTTTCTTCTAGAAATAAAAACTTAGCTCATAATAACACAAATAAAATAACAAAACATGGTTCTAAAACAAGAAATATCAAATGAAAAATAAAATAAAGAAGACTTAGAACAAGAAGTTGAAGTGCTGATTCCGTTCCCGGACTTGTGCAAAAGAATTCTCAAGAACTAGAAGAACTTGAGTCTTCAATCATTTCCAGCAGCCTCCACTTCTTTCCTTGGCTCCCAATACCCTAGATGGTAAGTAAATGATGCCTTTTTATAGTCCAGACAAGTCTCCAATCGTAGCACACCATTTTCATAGACTTTCATGCGCAGACCACAAAGTTAAAGATTTTTCGGACTCGGGTTTTCGAAGACCACGGGTGCGCTAGAACAAGGACCGCCGGTGCGCTGCTGTTTCGGGGAGAAATTTCATGTTCGAACTTCAGTGACCGCGGGTGCTGTAGAACAAGGACCGCGGGTGCGGTACAGCTTCGGCAGATTTTCAGTATTTGATTTTATTTGACCGCGGGTGCAGTCTCTTTGTTAGCGCGGGTGCGCTGGAGCTTCGGCAATTTTTATCCTTTGTACTTTCCAATTCAACACTTTACTACTCCAAACTCTCATTCTAAGCTTCCAAAATACAACAACAAAAACAACAACAAATCACATAAAACTTGCTCAAGAATCACAAAATTCTAAGTTAAAAACAATTAATAAAAGTACAATAAATTGCACTTGTAAATGCTCAGATGGTATAATTCGTAGATGTGTTTCCATGGAAGAGATAAGAAAAATTTTATTTCATTGTCACACGGGTCCAACAGGAGGCCACTTTGCTACCACTAGAACTGCATTGAAGGTCATTCAATCTTGCTTCTATTGTCTTGCCCACCTTACTCAAGGATTCTTATGAATATGTTACAAAATGTGATGACTGTCAGCGTATTGTTAACATTTCTACGCAACACGAGATGCCTCTTACTAATATTTTGGTTTGTGAGATTTTTTATGTTCGGGGAATAGACTTTATGGTTCGTTTCGGGTTTCGTTTGGGAACAAATATATTGTTGTAGTTGTTGTTATGTGTCTAAATAGGCGGAGACAATGCTTGAAAAAGTAATGACTCTGGGTTGTCATTAAATTTCTCAAGAAAAACAAATTTTCACGTTTTGGTACATGAAGAGCCATCATTAGTGATGGTGGTACTCACTTTTGCAGCCGTCAGTTTGACGGTCTTTTGGCCAAGTATGGGGTCAGAAACAAGGTGTCGACAACTTATCACCCTCAAACCAGTGGCCAAGTTGAGATATAGAAGAGAGAAATTAAACACATTCTAGGGAAGACTGTTGGTGCTTCGAGGAAAGAATGGACTAATAATCTTGATGATGCACTTTGGGCTTATCGCATAACTTTAAAACCCCTATTGGAATATCTCCATTTCGACTAGTGTATGGAAAGTTGTGTCACCTATCAACTGAACTTTAACATAAGTCTTACTGGGCTTCTAAATTTCTAAATTTTGATATCAAAGCCATAGACGAAGAGCAATTGCTACAATTGAATGAAATGAATGAGTTTAGAGTAGAAGCTTATGAAAATGCCAAGTTCTACAAGGAGAAAACTAAACGATGACATGATCAGAATATCGTGAATCGAGAATTCGAGGTGGCACAACTTGTATTATTGTACAATCCTCGATTGAAATTGATGCCATGTAAGTTGCGTTCACACTATTCAAGACCTTATACCATCACTCAAGGTTTCCCTTACGGGAATGTGGAAATCACCAGGGAAGCAACTGGAAAGTTTCAAGTAAATTGGCATAGACTTAAAATTTAACATGGTGGCGCTCTGATGGATGAACAAACCACTATGGATTTGCAAAATTCTAATTGATAAGGGAGGTACAGTCGAGCTATAGACTTTAAATTTAACGCTTTCTGAGATGCAACCCATCGTTATTTTTTTCAGTTTTGTTATTAATTTTATTTAATTTTAGTTTTTTTTCCTTGGGATTAATTTATGGCGATTTACGGTGTGTGTAGGGAAAATATTGAAGTGAATCAACAGGATTCGAAAAGATCTTGCACTGATGGAAAAATAAAGAAAAATAATCGATATCGTTAGGAAAGTTTTCGCTATTCATATCTTTATTGTTTTTATCTTCTCTTGGAATTACACTAAGGATATTGCAATTTTTAAAAGTGTGGGGGTGGGCTGTTTGTTTCACACTGTTTCATATCACAACACTTAGCAACACTTTTTAAGTGATATGTGATTACTCTTTTGAGGCACCACACTTGTGTTTATGTAAGGCCCGAGATTTTATTACTGTAATCTGAGATTAATCTGAAATGATTTATTTATTTATTTAAAGATGATTATAGACAGAACGGATTAGATCGGGAGAGCCGAAAGAAGAAATCACATTATGTGCGAAGAATATAATCGGCGCATATGCGCGACTTGAATGCGCACACATGCGGAAAATGTCCAGAATGATCGGCGCATATGCGCGACGTAAATGGCGCACATGCGCGGGTTGGGCAGAATGATTGGCGCATATGCGCGACGTAGATGGCGCATATGCGCGAGAGGCTGAAATGCGGAAGATGCCGGGCAAACTACCGTCGCATATATGCGGCTTTGTGCGCGCATATGCGTGCGGCATGCATCATGAAAAATCGCCACATGGTGACTTGAAATGCAACATGTATAGGTATGTATATATAAAGAGCAAACATACTCCTCTCTGAAACAAAAGAAAGCAGGAAGACGAGGAGAGAATTTGAAGGAATGCTCCAAGTTTCTTTCGAATGAGAATTTGAGGGTTACACAAAAATCCGTCCGTCTGATTTTAAATCCGAGTACAATACCAAGTTCCTATCGACGCAGGCTACAACTGGACGTAATTTTTGTAACGTTTATACATGATTTGAAATTATGATATTGTCAGAATTGAATATGAATCAGATATGATGTTTCTGCTACAGTAGACATTGTATAATTGAAGTCAGATTAAAGAATATACTGGTTATACAATTGTTATGATTTTCAGAGTTAAATTGATTAAGATTTGATATCAGAGTTGCATTGTTATTCAGATTATGAATAGTACTGATATCGATTATGAGTTGTGGTATTATAATCTGTGATGTTCTGATTGACGGGGTTATTCAGATTGTATTGTTATGCCGTCGAAACATCAGGTAATTTAGATTGATTAGATTTAGTAATGATCTCGATTGTATCGTGATATCGTTGATATGGATTAGATTGTACCTTGTTCAGATATGGATCAGATTATATACTGATTTGAGTATTGATCAGAACAGGTTTTGAATTGAGTTATTTACTGATATTGTAATTATATGATTGTCATTGCCAGACTGGGTATGGACAGATCAGAATGCAAGACTTCGTCTTCGTCAGACCAAGAAGACAAAGGTATAAATAAATGTTGATTCGGGATTGCACAACTCGAGTTAGGTTTGACTTGAGTTTCCCAAAATCACATACTTTATTTTATTGCATTGATATTTGCAATTACAAGACTGATATGTTTAATTTATTGAATTATAGCAGAGCCAGAGTTTGAGTCTAGGACAGATCAGCCTAGCTAGGGCAGAACCGCCAAGTCTTTGTCAGAACTGCTCAGACCCTAGACTTGTGGTATATCGATGAGCTTAGATGTAGATCGACGTCTATTGTAGACACTCGTTATAGCATGCCCAAGTATAAGTCTTTGTCAGAACTGCTTAGACCCTAGACTTACGGTGTATCGATGAGCTTAGATGTAGATCGACGTCTATTGTAGACACTCGATACAGCATACCAAAGTCTAAATTAGATCGAGATCCCTAGTTTACAAATAAGATAAGATCAGATAACGAGTCATTGATTCATGTAGTCAGATTAGATACTTGTTTGATGTTTGGTTATGCTTTTATATATATTTATATGATTGCATGTATACATTGTTTATACTAGGATATTTATATCTCACCGGAGTTATCCGGCTGTTGTCTTGTTTTGTATGTGTGCATGACAACATTTGGGGAAGGATCAGGGTCCAGAAGATGATGAGAGATCGAGATTAGAGTGGTGATCACGGACTTGGATGTAGATAGGTTTTATTACTTGATTGTAGTAGTTGAACCTAGTTTTAAATTAGATGCATGTTATACAGGATTTGTATTATTATACTGGTTTTTATAATAGAATGATTCCATTACCTTCCGCATTTAAAAAAAAAAAAGAAATTTTTAGACCCTGTTTATCTTAATTGATAATTAAATCCCAAAGATGATTAAGAAGATGATTAGCGTCCGGGTCCCCACACTAACATTCTTTTACTTGTAATCCACCAACTTCTGGCGGCTTCTCGTAACTGGTTAGGCACCATTTTAACTCTCTGTTCATCTGTACAATCAAGTAAATCTAACAGTATTTCTATGTCATCAAACCAGTTCTCACAATCTTCAGACGTCTCGATACCACTCAGAATCGGCGGCTGCAATAACTGAAACTCTTTAAACTTTGTTTCCATCTGAGTCTCTGATACATCTATCTGTTCAGATGAAGTACTATCCCTTTCTGGAATTCTCCGTGGAGGTATATCTGATTTCGTGGGAAATATGCAGAACTGAATTTTATCGAAAATTTTTCTCAGTTTCGTACCGAGAGGACAAGAAAGCAGAATTTGAGAATTTGAGACAAGGCCAACTGAATATTGAAGGATACGTTGCTAAATTCTCTACTCTACTGCGTTTTGCTCCTCATGTAGTTGGGAATGATGAAGCTGTAGCGGATCAGTTCATCAGAGGATTGAATTCGGAGATAGTTGCATTGATGAATATACAGCGACCTCACCATTTCGCTGATGCCTTGAGTAGAGCGAAGATAGCGGAGGCGAGTCTGATTAGACAACTGAAAAGGGTGTGTGCGATACAACCCCAGACACAGCAATCCCCTCTCCGATGTGATCGCAGCAGTACGAGTGGAAAGAAAGATTTGCTGAAAGCTCGAAAGAAACCATTCAAGAAGTTAGGGAGTGGTTCCTCTAGCTCCAGTGGTTCTAGCCCGAGTTATACTGGAGTGTATTGCCGAATTTGCGGAGGAAGACATTCCACGGAACAATGCCAGGGATTCACTGGTAGTTGTCGTATCTGCCGACAGCCGAGACACTTTGCTAGAGTTTGTCCACAGAGAGATTCCCGAAGATTTCAGGGATCAGGACCATCTGGTGGCAGTGACCGAGGAACAGACCCAAGAGGCACTTGATGATATAGTGACAGGTACTGTTCTTTTATGATTATATTGCATATGTATTGATATATACTAATGCATTTCTTATGATTATCTTTGACTGAGTTGCATTGATATATGTTGTATTTGTTGGGTCTGTATTTACTGTAGTATTGATGTCTTTACCTTTTGGGAAAGAAAGATTGATATCAGAGATTTCTGTAAAATATTGTATACTACAGTAAGATAAGAATGAGATCGAGTTAGATTATGATGTACTTGTGTTTCTGATTTGACTGCATTATTGATATTAATATACTAAACAAGTACAGAACTAGTATAGATTCCTTTCAGGAAAGTATAAAATTCAGCCAGATATAGCTGATGAGTAAAGATTTCACGGTAAGGATTCTAGATTTAGAATTCCTTTAATATTTGTGTGGTCTATGACTCGATTGATACAGAAAGGAGCAGATGGTAACCTTATGTATTCAGTAGATGTACGGAAATCGAGCCTAGCATTGGCAGATTTGCCAGTAATGTACGAGTTAACTGATGTTGCCCAGATAAGATTTCAGATTTACTTTGTATCAGAAAGATAAATTTCAGAATTGAATTGATATCAGGTACTGTTTGTTGTTTTAGAATTCAGTACAAAAGGATATTGATTGTACAGAATGATACAGAATGAATTGAAAGAATTGAAATATCAGTAGAAGAGTACCGATCAGGAGTTACATATGATTTAGTGTTTCTCGGTAGAATGTTTCAGTATGTTCAGAGATATTCTGTTGATTCATGCTTGTCGTATCTATGATATTTTGATATATTTGCAGCATCTGATTGATTTAATCAAACATCTGAAGATTGTATTGAATACTCTGAGAACTGTGATTATTGTATACATAAATTATTCAGATATGAATCCTGCTTGAAACAGATTGTATTCAGAGTATGTGATATCTGAAGTTAGTATACCGATTGATTTTGACACAGTTGAAATTATGATCAGGGGCTGAGAATGATACCGGTATCAGAAAGATCAGAAATGTCAGAAATTTCAGAATTGTCAGAAATGTCAGAAATTTATTTTGTCTGAGTTGGCAGATTATCTTATCTGATTATGTTTTGAACTGCTTGAGAATTGTAAGCTTCTAGATCAGTATAGATTATTGATATTCTGAATCTGATTTGATAGTACTGTTGTGCTAAATCCATGTTTGATACAGATTTTTTTGAACCGTTGAGATTATATACCGTTCAAACCGAATCAGAATTGAATTAAATTTGCTCAGAATGTTCAGAACTAGATTTCGATAATCAGAGCAGAGCATCGATCAGAGTGACAGATATGTGATTCGTACTGTATGAGAATGAGTATCTGGTGATGTCAAATGTTTCAGAATTGTACAATCGAATTTGATATCGATAGTCAGAACCGAATACCAGATAGGTATTTTTCTTTAATTTATACCAAATAGTTCAAATTTGAAATCACAGATAGTGTCAGAAGCACACAGAAATGGATGCAGTATTCGTTCAGGTAACAGAAAGTGTATGCTAATTCGAACAGACAGTTTTGATATAGATAGATTAAATCAGTTATGATAGAATTACACTGAAATGTTGGCAGAATTTTTACTGATATGTCTGAATTGTCAATAAATGAAGACAAAAAAATAGAAATCAGAAGATTTATTACAGAATTTGTATATCCTTGACTAGACATGGAAAGTATATTTCGATGAAATTCGTAATAAGATCACTGTAATACTTTCCAAATTGTGATGTGATATGATTGTGATTGACAGATTGTTCAATCTATATCTATTAGTTTATACCAGATAACGTACAAACATGACCAAATGACACAGATCGATGTCAGAAAAGTGGTCAGAATACTAGAATGCAGAAGTAGAGTATATCAGATTGTGAGTTTGGTTGAGTTTGTATTTGTGGCAGAATATACCATGAACTCATTCACCTATTATCCATAGACTGATAGATAGCCAGAGCGTACTATCCAGATATTGGAAGATATTTGTGGAACTTTAGTGCTGGATGCTAGCACTAATTGATATGAAATATTGTCGCTGTGTGAACCATTGTACGATAATAGTTATCAGATTATCAGATGGATAATGAGATAGTTACAAATGAGACATTGTACAGTGAGTACTACAGATTTATTTAGTACAAGAATAATATCTCGGAGATACCTGAGATAGGATCTGATACGGTTAGAGATATGACAAAGAAAATGTAGCTAAATTCAGAAGAAAATGAAGATAGCTCAGACCAGACAGACTAAATATGCCAATGCCGGATGGTGACGATTGGTATTTGGGGCCAGAGATTTAATGAATCCTTGAATGGGATAAACAGACTTGATAACAGCTGATGGTAGTGATTTGTTATGAGCTGTAGTTTGGTATATACGGATATTGTATAGCCAGTATTGCGAGATTGATTTTGTCAGAACTATTTTGAGAGATAGAATCTAATATAAGATTGAGATTTCAGAATAGATTCATTGAGAAGAGTTTCTAATTAAACTTTGTATACATTTCTTCTGATGTATCTGAATTGATTACTTGCGAATTTGAGGACGAACTCAGATCTAAGAGGGAGAGAAATGTAAGGCCCGAGATTTTATTACTGTAATCTGAGATTAATCTGAAATGATTTATTTATTTATTTAAAGATGATTATAGACGGAACGGATTAGATCGGGAGAGCCGAAAGAAGAAATCACATTATGTGTGAAGAATATAATCGGCGCATATGCGTGACTTGAATGCGCGCACATGCGCGAAATGTCCAGAATGATCGGCGCATATGCGCGGGTTGGGCAGAATGATTGGCGCATATGCGCGAGAGGCAGAAATGCGGAAGATGCCGGGCAGAACTACCGGCGCATATGCGCGGATTTGTGCGCGAATATGCGCGCGGCATGCATCATGAAAAATCGCCACATGGTGTCTTGAAATGCAACGTGTATATGTATGTATATATAAAGAACAAACATACTCCTCTCTGAAACAAAAGAAAGCAGGAAGACGAGGAGAGAATTTGAAGGAATGCTCCAAGTTTCTTTCGAATGAGAATTTTAGGGTTACACAAAAATCCGTCCGTCTGATTTTAAATCCGAGTACAGTACAAAGTTCCTATCGACGCAGGCTACAACTGGACGTAAGTTTTGTTACATTTATACATGATTTGAAATTATGATATTGTTAGAATTGAATATGAATCAGATATGATGTTTCTGCTATAGTAGAAATTGTATAATTGAAGTCAGATTAAAGAATAGACTGGTTATACAATTGTTATGATTTTCAGAGTTAAATTGATTAAGATTTGATATCAGAGTTGTATTGTTATTCAGATTATGAATAGTACTGATATCGATTATGAGTTGTGGTATTATATCTGTGATGTTCAGATTGACGGGGTTATTCAGATTGTATTGTTATGCCGTTGAAACATCAGTTAATTTAGATTGATTAGATTCAGTAATGATCTCGATTGTATCGTGATAACGTTTATATGGATTAGATTGTACCTTGTTCAGATATGGATCATATTATATACTGATTTGAGTATTGATCAGAACAGGTTTTGAATTGAGTTATTTACTGATATTTTAATTATACGATTGTCATTGCCAGATTGGGTATGGACAGATCAGAATGCAAGACTTCGTCTTCGTCAGACCAGGAAGACAAAGGTATAAATAAATGTTGATTCGGGATTGCACAACTCGAGTTAGGTTTGACTTGAGTTTCCCAAAATCACATACTTTATTTTATTGCATTGATATTTGCAATTATCAGACTGATATGTTTAATTTATTGAATTATAACAGAGCCAGAGTTTGAGTTTAGGACAGATCAGCCTAGCTAGGGTAGAACCACCAAGTCATTGTACGAACTGCTCAGACCCTAGACTTGTGGTATATCGATGAGCTTAGATGTAGATCGACGTCTATTGTAGACACTCGATATAGCATGCCCAAGTCTAAGTCTTTGTCAGAACTGCTTAAACCCTAGATTTACGGTGTATCGATGAGATTAGATGTAGATCGACGTCTATTGTAGGCACTCGATACAGCATACCAAAGTCTAAATTAGATCGGGATCCCTAGATTACAAATAAGATAAGATCAGATAACGAGTCATTGATTCATGTAGTCAGATTAGATACATGTTTTGATGTTTGGTTATGCTTTTATATATGTTTTATATGATTGCATGTATACATTGTTTATACTGGGATATTTATATCTCATCGGAGTTATCCGGCTGTTGTCTTGTTTTGTATGTGTGCATGACAACAGGTGGGGCAGAATCAGGGTCCAGAAGATGATGAGAGATCGAGATTAGAGTGGTGATCACGGACTTGGATGTAGATAGGTTTTATTACTTGATTGTAGTAGTTGAACCTAGTTTTAAATTAGATGCATGTTATACAGGATTTGTATTATTATACTGGTTTGTATAATAGAATGATTCCATTACCTTCCGCATTTTAAAAAAAAATAAAAATCTTTAGACCCTGTTTATCTTAATTGATAATTAAATCCCAAAGATGATTAAGAAGATGATTAGCGTCCGAGTCCCCACAGTTTACATGATAAAATGATTAGTTTTAGATTTTTTTTATCATTTAGGAAATTGTCTCATGCCTAGAATTGAATAAGATGAGATGTAGTTGTGATAAAGAGATTAAGACATGAACTAGTCTTGTTTTGACAATTTGAGACATCATCTATGCACAATGGTCAGACTTATACAAATTGATTGTGAATTGGTAAAAAAAATTTGAAACAACCTAGAACTTTTCTGATTAGCCCTCGAAGAAAAAATATGAATGATTGTGACTTAGGGATGATTTAGACGGTCTTTGGACTGTTTGAGCCTTTCGAGCCTCCCTGATGCATCATTCTTATCACTTGTGACCCTTTTTGAGCCTGACAAAAATCGAATGGTGTATGCTAATGGCACACAATTATACCCCATTCGTAATTTTCTTCAAACACCGCATTGACTACCTTATTTTATCATATACACAAATGTTAAAAACCCTTCGTGCTTTGAAATGTTAAAAAACACAAATGTGTTGAAAATACCTATTTGAAGAAGTTTTTGAATTGCCTGTAAATGAAAAGAAGTGGATTGATGGAAAAAAGTGTATGATGTTAAGAATACCCAAAAGAAATTAATAAAAGGTGGTGAAGGAAAAAAATTGAAGCATGAGAACGAGAAGAGAAATTTTTTAAAGATGATGAATTCAATAATTGGTTAAAAATTAGATCTGTGTGAGTGTGCTACATAAGAAATATGTTTATTTACCCTCTGTTTTATTTTCCTGCCTTTTATTTTAGTCGTGAGCTGTGGCATTACGTTATAAGCTAGAAAAGACCTATTGACTGAGTTATAATCATTCAACATTTAGTGGAGAGAGGTATGAACGTCGAGCATATGAGGTGTTACGAAAATAATGATGAATAAATATGAGGGATTCTTGAACCTAATAAACCTTTGAGGAGTGTAAGTTCCGACTTTCACACTACACACGCCTCATTTTGTCGATATTTTCTTGGTTGTGTTTAAGTCTTGAATTGCAACGAAAATAAATCTTGTTTTCGAAGTATGATCTTTTGAAGGGGTGTAACGAAATTCAGTAGATTGTGAGGTTTTGATTGTGCACTTTGTGTTGTAAATCATTTATATTTTTCATCTCTTTTTTTTTCTAATTTGTTCGAGGACGAACAAAAGCTAAGTGTTGGGGGTTTTCTAAGAACGAATCATATAGCTCTTTTAATATTTTATTTTGTCGTATTCATGCTTATCAGTCATTTTTATTCCAAGTTTTATGCTTAAATTGAAAGGGGATCGATTTTAGGTATTCAAATACGCAACGGAAGTTATAAAATTTTCGAAAAACATATTTTCAAGGGCAAAAATTCGAACACCTCATGTACTAGTGTGTAGCAAATACAAAAACACAACTATGACATTCATAGGGTGTTGAGAAATCGTTATCTATCAATCACTATGGATTGATGATGGCTCCAACTATGGTATAAAAACCTTAGCTCTTGATGGGATGACCTTCTACAAGCTCTCCTCATTTCCTTAAAAAATTAGTCCCACCACTTGCTAACTAGAACCCTTCTTACTTTGCACTAGAAAAATAAGAAGATTTTTCTTTGAGAAGAGAATTGTTTCTCCAACAATTGAAGAACAAAGTGGAGAGAAAAATGAGGAGAATTCCCCTTCAAAATTTCGGCCAACTAGTCTTGTGGGAGACAAGGAAAAACAATTTTCTTGGTTGTGCAAAAAGCTAAAGCCAAAAGTTGCATGCCATGCAATATTTTAATTAAAAGTATCCCACAACCCTTCACCTCCCAAGCATGCATATCAAGTGGGCTTGTAACATTTACAAAAGGCTCATGGACTTTTAAATTATCTCAACCATGTTAGAGCCCAATTAAACTTTACTTCATTTTACTCAAACCCACTAGTAAAATAATTATTTCCAATTGGGCTCTACAAGGCCCAATGTTATTTAATTAATTCAAAAATTGAATTAATTTAATTATTTAGACTCTACTAGGTCCACTAGTATTTAATTAATTCAACACTTGAATTAATTTAATTTAGTCCATAATAATGTTTATGAAAATCACAATTTTCAAATACATTATTTATTTGGCCAACTTTTAATTTAGGAACACATTCATAAATTAAAAATTACATTTATCTCATAGAATTCATACTTATATTTTTCCTTACGCCTATAAACTCCTTTATAAGCCGTTCAACACATTGAACTATTTTACTTCTCAACGGGATCTAGAAAGCTAGTACTTGTGTGGCCCTCAATGGTTCATTGATACAACTAGCCATGGGTTCACATCTCCATGTGATTCGGACCAAACATGTCCTTATATGAGCATACCCCAATTGCTCCATTATAACTTATCAACTCCTTGATAACAGGAATGTCAGAACTCAAGTCTGATAGTACCCAACCAATCATGTTAAACGCCTAGCAGCATCGCTTACATGATTCTCTAGGTATCAAATGATAGTGCCGGCAAGAACCATTCAATTATGGTTAGCGTACAGTACGGTCCCTTCAACTCATATATCCCGACCGATTCGACAACCATTGGTATATCTAGAGTTGTCAGTGAATCGATACTATGTGTCATGTCGTAGTTGCATCAATGGTGTAATCTATGAAACCCCTTTCATAATTACCACCAAACTATGATCAGAGATTTCATACTACATACACATAGGATATCCATACCCGAAGGTAAGCGGTGAATCCCCGACTACAATACATCGACTCCTATATGTTTCGACAAAACACCCAACCTTGCCACCTGATGACCCCTTGAGAGTCGGTAAACAAGTCAAAGTGTAATGCTAGCACATAGAGTCTCAATGGTGTCCCGGGTCATAAGGACTAATGGTGTACAACCATAAACTAGGACGTTTCCACTCGATAAGTGAGAACCACTTGGAATGTCCTTTATGGAGGGTTGTTCAGTGCACTCTACAAGGAGCACCTATCTGCATGCTCGGACATCACAATGTCTCCTACCAATGAAACATGGTACTCACATCGCAGATACTAGTCTCGAACTCGAGCGGCCTATATCCTTCTTAGCGGCGGATGAATCGACTAGGAGCTGTTTAGAATATACAGTTTTCCAAATATGAGTTTCATGATGCTCATCATATGAGCATCTCATATTCTTTCTACTATTTGTATATTCATGGGCTTTATCTATGCAACTAGCATGGGTATACAGATAAATATGTGCCATATTATTAAAATAAAGATTGTTTATACATAGAGTTTCATTGTGAACACTCGGCTAACACTTGGCTCGACATGCACATACTCTAACAGTCTCCCACTTGCACTAGAGCCAACTACCCATATTCTTCAAACCCATCGATTTGCGATGCTTCTCGAACAATGGTCCAGGTAAAGGATTATTTAGCAGATCAACAACATTATCTGCGGAGCCGACTTTGTCAATCGTGACATCTCCTCTTTCCACTATCTCTCGAAGGATGTGGTACTTTCTCAATACATGTATGGATTTCTGATGAGACCTTAGCTCCTTTGCTTGAGCTATAGCTCCCATGTTTTCACAAAACACCGGGACAGGAGCAACTTCATTGAATGACGCCCAACTCTTGGACGAAATTCCTTATCCAAACAGCCTCCTTTGCTGCATCCACTGCAGAAATGTATCGGTCTAAGTGGTGGAATCCGCAGTACTTTCTTGCTTGGAACTCTTCCAAGAGACAACAGCACCATTGAGCATGAATACATACCCAGAGGTTGACTTCGAGTCATCGATATCGCTTTGGAAGCTAGAGTCGTATAGCCTTCCAATTTCTGTTCTCCACCCCCATAGACCAAGAACAACTTTTGGTCCTTCTCAAATACTTGAGGATGTCTTTCACAACTTTCCAATGTGGAAGACCAGGGTTCGATTGATATCTACTCACTACACTTAGTGCGAAAGCCACGTCAGGACGTGTAGATATCATCCCATACATGATGCTACCAATCGTAGATGCATAAGGAATGCTTGTCATCGCCGCTATCTCTGCATTAGTCTGGGAGACATAGACTTGGATAGGGACACGCCATGACACATTGGTAGATGTCCTCTCTTGGACTCACCCATCGAGAACCGCTTCACGATGGTATCAATGTATGTGGACTGGGTGAGACCAAGCGATCTTCTTGATCTATCTCTATAGATCTGTATTCCCAATACAAAAGATGCTTCACCCAAGTCATGCATCGAGAACTTACTCGCTAACCATATCTTAGTTGATTGAAACATTCCTACATCATTCCCAATGAGTAGAATGTCATCAACATACAGCACAAGGAATATCACAGCACTCCCACTGACCTTCTTATACACACAGGGTTCCTCAGGATTCTTAGTAAAACCAAACTCTTTGATTGTACTATCGAATCTAAGGTTCCAACTCCTAGATGCCTGCTTTAGACCATAAATGGATCTTTGAAGTTTGCATACCAAATGCTCACTTCCAACAGATGTAAACCCTTCAGGTTGAGACATGTAAATCTCTTCCTTAATATCCCCATTAAGAAAGGCTGTCTTGACATCCATCTGCCATATCTCATAGTCATGCCATGCAGCTATGACTAGCAATATCCTTATAGACTTGAACATTGCAACTGGAGAAAAGGTTTCCTCAAAGTCAACTCCTTGTCTTTGAGTATATTCTTTTGCGACCAATCGCGCCTTGAAGGTCAACCTTCCCATCTGCCCCAAGTTTCCTCTTGTAAATCCGTTTACACCCTATGGGAACAATTCCCTCAGGTGGATCCACGAGATTCCACACTTAGTTCGAATGCATGGAATTCATCTCAGATTCCATTGCTTCAAGCCACTTGGATTAATCGGCATCAGATAACGCTTCCTTGAAGGTCCTTGGATCACATCCATGGTTAGGCTCATCATGGCCCTCTTCAAGAAGCAGACCATACCTCATAGGTGGTCTCGAGACTCTCTCGGATCTTCTAGGAGCTTGTATCTCCTCTCTTGGCTCTTCGGGTGTGGGTTCTATAATTGTGGGTGTCTCTCAAACCTCTTCGAGTTCTATCACCTCCCCTTTTCTATCCAATAGAAATTTCTTTTCCAAAAAGGTTGCATTCCTAGAAAAAAACACTTTTGTTTCTTGAGGATGATAGAAGTAGTATCCAACCGAATTCTTTGGATATCCCACAAAGTAACATAAAATGGATCGACTATCCAATTTATCTCCCACTACCTGCTTCACATAAGCAGGGCACCCCCATATTCGAAGATAAGAATATTTGGGTGGCTTACCCATCCATATCTCATATGGTGTCTTGTCAACTTCCTTTGAATGGACATTGTTCAACAACAGTGCCGATGTCTCAAGCGCATATCCCCAAAAGGATGGCGGAAACTCCGTGAACCCCATCATAGAACGAAGCATGTCCATCAAAGTCCGGTTACGACGTTCCGAAACACCATTCAACTGCGGTGTAGCGTGCGGAGTCTACTGCGAGAGAATCTCATTCTCCCTAAGATACTCTTGGAACTCGGCACTCAAGTACTCACCACCTCGATCCGATCCAAGTGTCTTGATGCTTCGTCCCAACTGTTTCTCTACTTCACTTCTGAATTCTTTGAACCTTTCAAAGGTTTCAGACTTGTATTTCATCAAATACATATACCCATACCTCGAAAAGTCATCGGTAAAGGTGATGAAGTAGGCATGTCCATGCTTAGTGGTGATGCTAAGCGGACCGCACACATCGGTATGGATCAAATCCAATAACCCTTTGGCTCGCTCCACATGGCCATTAAAGGGAATTTTGGTCATATTTTCTTTCAGACAAGATTCACAAGTCGTGAGAGCATTAATATCAGACATATCAAATATGCCTACGCTCAATAGCTTGTTCATCCTTCTTAAGGAAATATGTCCTAATCGAGCATGCCATAATTGTGCCGAATTTAGAGTATCTTGTTTTCGCTTGTTTGTTGTTGTTATAGCTTGGACATTGTTTCGTGGAATATCTTTCAATTTTAAGTTATAGAGATCGTTTTCAAGTTCTCTAGTACCAATTAAACATTCATTCTTGTAAATGTTGCAAACACCTTTGCTAAATAAACAAGAATATCCATCTTTATCTAGCATAGAAATGGAAGAAATTGTTTTTCACCAAATCTGATACAAACAAAAAATCTCATAAAATTAACTTAAAATCATTGTTCAACAGCAAGTAAACATCTCCTTTGGCCTTGACAGCAACTCTTGCTCCATTGCCCATCCTCAAGAAGGTCTCACCTTCCCTAAGCCTTCTACTTCTTCCCATCACCTGTAAATCATTACAGAAATGTGAGTCACAACCGGTATCCAATACCGAAGAAGTAGAGTTAATTGAAATGTTTACTTCAATGTAGAACATATCGTTTCCAAAACCCTTATGGGCAAGATATTCTCTGCAGTTACACCTCCAATGTCCAGGCTTTTTGTAGTGATGATAAATATCAGCAGTCTTGTCAACCTTTACTTGTGTGGCTGCCACAACGGGATTCAAAGCTTGCCTCTTCAAGGGCACGTTCTTCTTGGGACGTTGGAAAGAACGCTTCTTTCCCTTCCCACGGCGGCAGCATTATCTTTACTTTTGGTCGAATCATCTAAAATTGTCCCAAGAATATTGTCACAAACATTTTTCTCAATGTGCATAGGATCCAAATTATGTCTGATCAAGTTAAACTCCCAGTATGGTAGACTAAAAAATATGCTTCGTTTTCTCCACATTTGTTCCATGGACCCTGTTTTTACTCGTGCAGCTGGTTTAGATGCATTACTCTTACCATATACCACATTCTTGTATTGAGTCATTGAAAGGACATCAGATCCAGACAACGGTTTTAAATCTTATTCACGATGCTCTTGCTTGCCATAACTTGCCATCGTTCTAATTTCTGAATCTGGAGGTAAGAAACGACGATGCCCTCTAAATGACCATTTCTTGCCATGCTTCAAATATAATGCATCTGTTTTATCAGCACATGTTGGACATGCATTTTTGGCATATGTGTTCCATCCAGACAAACTTCTCAAACCAGGAAAGTCACTAATTGTCCAAAGTAGCGCAGCCCGCATTTGGAACATTTCTTTATTGCATGCATCATAGGTCGAAATACCATTTCTCCACAAATCTTTTAGTTCAGCCAATAAGGGTTGTAAATATACATCAATATCATTTCCAGGTGCTTTTGGGCCAGGAATTAGAGTGGATAAAATAATTGAATGAGGCTTCATGGATTCCCAAGGTGGCAAATTGTAAGGCATCAGGACAATCGGCCAAGTACTATGTGAAGTACTTTGATTTTTAAATGGATTAAACCCATCAGTGGCAAGACCCAACCGTACATTTCTAGGATCAGATGCAAATTCATGGTGTCTTTCATCAAAAGTCTTCCATGCTAATGAATCAGCCGGATGCCTAAGAGTTCCATCCACTACCCGTTTTTTTGAATGCCACTGCATACTTTCAGATGTCTTAGATGACATAAATAATCGTTGTAACCTTGGTTTTAATGGAAAATACCAAAAAACCTTGGCAGGAGTTTTCAGTAGAAGGCGTCTTTTTCCACCTTTCAGTGTCTTCTTTGGTTGCTTCTGCAAGTTCTTCCATCTCGACATGTTACACACTTTACAAGCTTGTTCTTTCTCATTTTCACCCCAATAAATCATGCAATCATTTGGACAAGCATGTATTTTTGTGTAATGAAGTCCTAATTTGGATATTAATTATTTTGCCTCGTAAAAAGAATTAGGTACCTGCGCCTCAGACAGAAGTACTCGGCGAAGAAAGTCCAGCAATGCTGTAAAGGACTTATCACTCCATTTCCCACTCACTTTCAACTGAAATAGCTCAACAAGAAACGTCAACTTGGAAAACTCGGTGCATCCAGTATAGAGCGGTTGTTTCCCTTCGTCAACCAATCTATAGAAATCTTCTACATTAGATTGCTCAGTCGTATGACTTGTCAATGTACCAAAGCAGTTTTCATTATTCATAAATGGTTCTTCAGGTATCCCAAATGCTTCACGTAACATTTCTTGCACCACTTGTCCTTGGTTAGACTTCTCAGAAACCATCTTCAATGAAGTCTGAAGCCCACTGCTCATGTTATTACAAGATTGTCCCATCGACTTTTCTCCATGAAAATTCCAAATGCGATAATCCGGTAACATACCATTTATGGTCAAATGTTCGTACATTGTTGCACGATCATGATTTGATGAGTTTATGCATTTGCAACAAGGACATGGTTTCTTGACTTCATCATTTGCATCAACATATGCATAACGTAAAAAGTGTAGGATTCCCACCCGATATTGAAGACTTGCACGAGGGTAGTCCATCCATGTCTTCTGCATTATTTGATCCTGCGTAATTATTTTTTAAAATATAAGTATATACTCACATAATAACAAAGAATTCATTAAGCATTAAATAACATTAAAAATAATATCATAAAAATATGATTTTAAATTATTCAGTTGTAGTTAAACAAATTCAAATACACATTTTTTTAAAGTTGTCGATGCTTTGATATAAATGAACCTACATTAGTTAATATCATGTTTTGTAGGACCTATGGGTTAATCTCATATCAAATTTATGATTAAATCATGGACAATATGCTAACATCTCAAAATTCACAATATTCAAAGCACCGAGATATACCTCCAAATCCATCAACTCCAGAACAACAAGAACAATCCAATAATTTATCAACATCAATGCGATATTTGGACCAAAATCGAATTTATTCAAAGTACCGAATCTCCTCACCTCGGGGCAGCTTGCTACTCGAAATATAGGGGCAGGAAATCGAGCTCGGAGTGTTCAAATTCAACAAGAAAACCGAGCTAGGCGGTGACCGGCGACAGACAGTTGTGGGAATCGCGCAGAAAGTGGCTAGACTCGTCGGAAAGTGGTCGGAACTTTCTGAAACCTTATTTCCTGTAGCTAGGCCGAACCATGAACGACCAAATCACGAAATTTTTCAGGTTTTCCGGCGAAGAGGGGCGATGGGTTTCGACGGTTTTCCGGAAGGCACGATTTAACCTAGAAAAAGTGGTATCGATGGAAAGATTAGATCGAGAGCTTTCTGAATCTATGGTTACTATAAATTTTCGCCCACCGGCTGAGGTAGTAAAGCCGGTCAAAGGTGACGGATTTTTTTTTGAGATTTTGTTTAAGGAGAGACAGAAGGTACGAGGAGAGAGGGGATGAAATTTTGTTTGTAATCGATTATTTTGAACGTATTTTCTCATTCTCAAAGACAAAACTAAAGTCTGATTTTTATTTTATTTTCACCTCCAGTTTATTGAAAACTTTTAATTTAATTTTTCTATCCTTCCAAAAATTTATATAACAATATATATTAAAATTTATAAATACCAAATATAATATTAAAAATAAAATTCCAAATGAATTACAAACTTTTAATATGAGCAGTTTGTAGTAGCGATTTATAAAACCAATACTAGAAAGTATTCATCATGTGTAATACATAATAATAGTGGTTCATGTAGCCAATACTAAAAATATTCAAAATACATAATTTTCAAACCAATCGTAAAAGAATAGAGCAATAACAACAGTTCATAGGACCAATTTTGTGAAGAGTGGGTCTCATATGAAACCGTCTCACGGATCATAATTTGTGAGACGGGTCAACCCTACCCATATTCACATTAAAAAGTAACACTCTTAGCATAAAAAGTAATATTTTTTCGTGAGTGACCCAAATAAGAGATCCGTCTCACAAATACGACCTGTGAGACCGTCTCACACAAGTTTTTGTCTTTTGTGAAAGCCAATGTTAAAAATATTCAGTATGAGCAATTTTTCATAATACTGCTAATAGTAATATTAACAAGAGAAATTTGTAGCAGCAATTTATACAAAAAAAGTTCTAAAAATATTCAATAGGTATAATTTCAAATTAATCATAAAATAGAGCCACAAAAGCAGTTCATATCACCACTTTTGAGAAAATCGATGCTAAAAATATATAATATGAGCATTTTACAAAATTCTCTTTATATCAGCAAGAGCAGTTTGCAATATATGTATATAAAACAAAAGCTAAAAAGTATTCAATAGATATATTTTAGAAACAATCCTAAAAATTAGAGCAATAAAAGCAGTCCACGACGACGTTTTTATGAAAATCGTTGTTACATGTCTTCAATATGAGCAGTTTCCGAAATGTTCCTAATAGTTATATCAATAAGAGCAATTTATAAAAGCGTTTTATACGACCAATACTAAAAGTATTTAATAGGTACAATTTCTAAAACCATCCTAAAAAAATAGAGCAATAAAAGCAGGCAACGTCACTGGTTCTGTGAAACCGTGGATAGATATCTTCAATATGAGCAGTTTCTGGAATGCTCTTAATAGTTATATGAATAAGAGCAATGTATGGAAACAGTTTATACGACCAATACTAAATGTATTTAATAGGTGCAATTTTCAATTCAATCCTAAAAAACAGAACTATAAGGGTGGTCCATGACACATGTTATGTGAAAACGGCTGTTACATGTCTTCAATATGAGCAATTTCCGGAATGCTCTTAATAGTTATATCAATAAGAGCAATGTATAGAAACGGTTTAAACGAACAATACTAAATGTATTTAATAGGTGAAATTTTCAAATCAATCCTAAAAAAACAGAGCTATAAGGGCGGTCCACAACATCGGTTTTGTGAAACCGTTGTTAAAAATATTCAATTAGAGTAGTTTTCAGAATGGTCCTAATAGCTAAATCAATATGAGCAATTTATAGCAGCGGTTGATACAAATCGGTACTAAACCGCTGTTAAAAATATTCAATTAGAGTAGTTTCCAGAATGGTCCTAATAGCTAAATCAATAGGAGCAATTTATAGCAGCGGTTGATACAAAACGGTACTAAAAATTGCGCAACTAAAGCGGTTATGCGACCACTCCTAAAAGTAAGGAAATAGAACCGGTTTAAGTAAAACCGATTTTGTTGTTCAGTTTGCACGAGTGGTTTTAAAAGTGATCCTAAAAAACCGCTTCTAGAAACACTTTTTTTTGTAGTGAATCTTCGTACCAGATGAAGAATCCACATGAAGAACTGACTTCTCATCATTCATGGAAGCTTACATATAACACTCGGCTTTCAAGTCATGGTCACACCATTCCTTGTAAGTCTGCAATTCCTCAAGAGTGTAGTCAGTCGGAGCCTCAACAGGGGGCGACTTAGTAAATGTATATGCTATCCTTTCCGAATTCAAGACGATTTTCAGATTTTTTAGCCAATTGAGGTAATTAGGTCCAGTTAATACGTGTTTGTCTAGTATTACAGATAGCGGATTGAGAATCGAAGACATTGTCAAAAAGTATTGAAATGTAAACAAATAAATATTAATGACTATTTTAAAATATTTAGTAAGATATAAAGTATTGACTTTTACTTTATAAATGTTTACTCCCACTGTTTGACATCTTTCACAACCCTCTAGTGAAAACGGGAAACTCCTTTCCTCAGTAGGTACGTAAGGTCCAATTAGTGAATTATGATCCCGAATAATATCAACCAATCACAATTCCTAAAAGGTAGTTTCCAATTGCATCTCCATGCAACCCTCTACGTAAACTTTTGTCTCACGTTTGATTAGGACCCAATAATATGACGTCGTTCATCTTTACGTGTCAAGCCTTACTCATCGATGTTGAACCTTAATAGACGGTCGCCATGAGTTCCATCAATAATATGAGCCGAAATCATGGGAGTTCCACGTAGTTCACATCACCATGTCAATGGATGTCACAGCTTTCCGGCACCTAGGGCCCCCCAATAATATGAGCCGAACCCTGAGCACGGATAGCGTTCATCATGCACCCATTGTCGATGGAAGACATGGAAATTATAAACAAATTTATAATTCTCCTTTTCGGGCTTGATATTAATTTTGAATCTTATTCAAAATGAGGGTTTTTAATTTTGAAAGGTCTCATCATTAATTTTATTTAAAAGCTCGCCATGTTTGTTCGTATGTTTGCCGGATTCATGCAACTTTGTTATTATCATAATAATAACGCACATACTCATTATTTATAACATATCATGCATATATTATAAACAGTAAACAAAATAAAGATGATCAATCGTCCCAAAACTAATGGCGCGTGTGAGCTAGGCACGAGCCTAGATCCAATTCTAGGGAAATGAATGGGATGTAAATGCAACTATTACATAAGCTTCCAATATTTACATGTCTTCGATCTTCATAATCATCAAGGCCACCATCTTCCAATCTTGATCTTCCACTATACTAATATTTACAAATAAATATCCATGGCAAATAGGGACACATCTCATGGGGTGGGAACGGGCCATAAACCAAGCCCACTTTAAATTTGATAATTATTATAATCATTCAACACAAAATATCCTAGCATACACATAGCAAATTGGTCTTGGGATTTTGATCATCATTCATGCATAATATCACATATCGTACACCATCAATTAATTATCACAATAATTAATTGATCTAATATTATATATCTTGAACCAATCACTAACCACCACGATTATAAACTAAATTAACAAAGTATACAAACACATTTGTCTACTTTCCAATTAATTTATTTATAATTGAATTTCTTGTAAATCACAATTTACTATAAATAATTAAAGTCCAACTTCAATTATTTATTCTATGAGAAAATATTTGCAACTTTTGTAAATTTAAACTTAAGGGCCCAAAAAAAATTCATTTTTCATGGCCCATTTAAATTCACAAATATGTTAGTCATCTAATGGCCCAACAACTCAAGGCCCATAAAACTTTGATATTTCAAAAAACCTTTTGAAAACCCTAGCCGTCATCGCCGTCCCCAGAGCTCCGTCGCTGGATTCCGGCCAAATTTTTTTTTTATTTTTGAGGGGACGTTCGGGCAGTCCGAGCTGCCCGAAATGGGCAGCAAAAAACACCTTGCAATGGCCTTGATTTTTGTTGCAAAAATACATCTCATGCGGTTGTAAATCGACCTCAATATAATATCATGTATATGCTACAAAAACTAATACCCTTAGCTCTGGTATCACTTGAAAGGGGATCGATTTTTGGTGTTCAAATGCGCAACGGAAGTTATAAAATTTTCGAAAAACATACTTTCAAGGGCAAAAATTCGAACACCTCATGTACTAGTGTGTAGAAAATACAAAAACACAACTATGACATTCATTGGGTGTTGAGAAATCGTTACCTATCAATCACAATGGATTGATGATGGCTCCAACTATGGTGTAAACACCTTAGCTATTGATGGGATGACCTTCTACAAGCTCTCCTCCTTTCCTTCAAAAATTAGGCCCACCACTTGCTAAATAGAACCCTTCTTACTTTGCAGTAGAAAAATAAGAAGATTTTTCTTTGAGAAGAGAAGTGTTTCTCCAACAATTGAAGAACAAAGTGGAGAGAAAAATGAGGAGAATTCTCCTTCAAAATTTCGGCCAACTAGTCTTGTGGGAGACAAGGAAAAACAATTTTCTTGGTTGTGCAAAAAGCTAAAGCCAAAAGTTGCATGCCATGCAATATTTTAATCAAAAGTATTCCACAACCCTTCACCTCCCAAGCATTCATATCAAGTGGTCTTGTAACATTTACAAAGGGCCCATGGACTTTTAAATTGTCTCAACCATGTTTGAGCCCAATTAAACTTTACTTGATTTTACTCAAACCCACTAGTTAAATAATTATTTCCAATTGGGCTCTACAAGGCCCAATGTTATTTAATTAATTCAACACTTGAATTATTTAATTATTTGGACTCTACTAGGCCCACTAGTATTTAATTAATTCAACACTTGAATTAATTTAATTTAGTCCATAATAATGTTTATGAAAATCAGAATTTTCAAATACATTATTTATTTGGCAAACTTTTAATTTAGGAACACATTCATAAATTAAAAATTACATTTCTCACATAGAAGTCATACTTATATTTTCCTTACGCCTATAAACTCTTTTATAAGCTGTTCAACACATTGAACTATTTTACTTCTCAACGGGATCTAGAAAGCTAGTACTTGTGTGGCCCTCATTGGTTCATTGATACAACTAGCCGTGGGTTCACATCTCTATGTGATTCGGACCAAACATGTCCTTATATGAGCATACCCCAATTGCTCCATTCTTAGTTATCAACTCCTTGTTAACAAGAATGTCAGAATTCAAGTCTGATAATACCCAACCAATCATGTTAAACGCCTAGCAGCATCTCTTACATGATTCCATAGGTATTAAATGATAATGCCTGCAAGAACCATTCAATTATGGTTAGCGTACAGTACGATCCCTTCAACTCATATATCCCGACCGATTCGACAACCATTGGTATATCTAGAGTTGTCAATGAATCGATACTATGTGTCATGTCGTAGTTGCATCGATGGTGTAATCTATGAAACCCCTTTAATAATTACCACCATATTCTGATCAGAGATTTCATACTACATACACATCGGATATCTATACCCTAAGGTAAGCGGTGAATCCCCGACTACAATGCATCGACTCCTATATGTTTCGACAAAACACCCAACCTTGCCACCTGATGACCCTTTGAGAGTCGGTAAACAAGTCAAAGTATAATGCAAGCACATAGAGTCTCAATGTTATCCCGGGTCATAAGGACTAATGGTGTACAACCATAAACTAGGACGTTTCCACTCGATGAGTGAGAACCACTTGGAAAGTCCTTTATGGAGGGTTGTTCAGTGCACTCTACAAGGAGCACCTATCTGCATGCTCGGACATCACAATGTTCCCTACCAATGAAACATGGTACTCACATCGCAGATACTAGTCTCGAACTCGAGCGGCCTATATCCTTCTTAGTGGCGGCTGAATCGACTAGGAACTGTTTAGAATATACAGTATTCCAAATATGAGTTTCATGATACTCATCATATGAGCATCTCATATTCTTTCTACTATTTGTATATTCAAGGACTTTATCTATGCAACTAGCATGAGTATACAGATAAAGATGTGCCAAAATAATAATTTGAAATATTATTAAAATAAAGATTGTTTATACATAGAGTTTCATCGTGAACACTCGGCCAACACTTGACTCGACGGGCACCTACTCTAACATAAATTGTCTTTTTTTTTTTGTAGGTTTGACGAAAATGTATAAAAAGTTTAATTTTGGAGATAAGGTCAAAGAACTTTATCCCAAGTAGGAAAGATTTACGAAAATGAAGGAAATAAATGATGAAGAATTTTTCATTTCATCAAAGAATGCTTATGATAACATTGAGGAAGTTTTGTGATCTTGAATAAATTTGGCTAGAAATATGATTTCTATAACATTTGAAGTTGCTAAGATGGAGTTATGGAAAAAAGACAAAAACAGAAGAGGTTCTGAACAAGGCGTGATCAAGCCTTGTGTCTGTTTCACTCATTCCTTGTAACTACATGGAGCTCAAATTTAAGGATTAAAATATCATGTTTAAAATTTTTAATTGTGATATTTGATTTGTTGAATATTTTGGAGAGAGAAAAAAAAAGCTTTTAAGATTAAGTTAAGGAAAGATTTGATAGGTTTTTTTCCTAAAAAAATCTAATCTTCCTTATTGGTAGAATACATCCTATCAAACAAGAGGAAGATTGATTTTGAAGAAGATTCTTCTTTATCCTCTCTCTTTCCTATATACACCAAAAAACACTACAATCTCAACGGAGACTTTTCAACATCAAGATGTGAAGAACAAAGAGAGAAGACGCATTGGATGATAAAATTCACATGTCATATCACTGAGTTTTTTTATTTCTGTTTCTTTTATTTCATGAATTCAAACATTATATTTTTGTCTAGTTTTGATTTATGGAGTCGTCTTCTTATGACTATGACCATGATAGGGAGAAACTTATGATTGTTGTTTGTATATTGGATCGATTAGAATTTTGATTTATTTAATCTTATTGATTGATATTTTCATAGAACTCTTGCATTTAATCTGGCAAATTAGTTGCATGTTTGTTGTTTGATCTTGATTCGAAAGAGAATAGATTGAAAATAACTTCAAAAATATTAATCAACACATGGTTAAATCGACTACAAATAGTATTTGTTTCAATGTGCGATTTTAGGCAAAGATCTTGAATTTCATAGTTGTTGAATGCGTTTTTATTTAATTAAATTCAATTAGAATAGTTGGATTATTAAATAAAAATAGGATTATTAATTCTAGAAATAGATTAATAATTAAGATAGAGAATTTTATCGTGATTTTAAAATGATTATTATTTCATCAATCCAATGTGTGTCAATAATTTATGTTTGATACCATTGTGCGTTCCTGGTCATTTATTAGAATTTGAATTTCTCCTAGACTTAATCCGTTATTTAATTGAATTGTATTATTTTCTTTAAAATAATTTAATTTATTTTAACTATTAACAAAAATCACTTGATCTATTTAGTCTAGACTAAATTCAATAATTTATATCCTTATAATTTGATAATAGTCTCTGGAGGAACGACTTAGACTCTATTTAACTATAGTATTATTTGGCCTAGTGTACTTGCTAGTTTTTCCAACTGAAATCGTCGGTCAAGGATACATATGATATATACATACACTGTAATAATCCCCAAACACAATCACTCACACATATACATGAGAGTTGAGCTTCAAAGTTTAGTTGAGTGAGTCTTCAAACAAAAAGATATTAAAGATTGAGTTTGTATTCTTTGCATAAGAGACGTTAAACATTATGAGAATTGAGTTCGTAGTCTTTGCATAAGAGACGTTAAACATTATGAGAATTCCGTTTGCAGTCATCGAACTGTCATGTTTGTTGATGTTATCGATGCTTAGAGACAATTTACATACATGTGATGCTATATAGACAATGGAGATCTTGATTTTTAGTGATTCTCGCATGACATTGACTAACAATTTTGCAAACATAGAGATTATCTAGGCAAATTTTTTTCATTATATTCTGGCATGTTTTCATTGTTTATTATCGATTGTTAGCCCATTGAGCCTGAAGTTGTGTGAGATGCATGAAATTTTTTGTGTTCCTACCTCAGATTTCATTTTTATTGAACAGTGCATGTGATTAGTTTGCATGAGATAACTAATGGATTGACGATAATCTAGAACTTTCTTGAACAATTTTCGAGGCGAAATATGGATAATATGTGACATAAGAATGATTTTGGCAATCTTTGGAATCGTTTGAGCCTTTCGAGCTTACCAAATGAAAATGAAATATCCCTAGTGTTCCATTTTGAGCCTACTAAAAATCAAGTGGAGTGTGTCAATTTCATACAATTAGGCTGCATTTGTATCTGTTCTATATCCCATAACAACTACCAAATGAATCTTATACACTTACTATCCAACTTAACTTTGAGAGAAATAAGTTCATTAGTGTTGAACTGATTCAACCACTCCTTGAAAAGAGAAAGGAAAACATATGTGTATAAAGGAAAAGAAAAAGGAAAATAAATGTGTATAAAGGAATTGAAAAAAAACAAAAAGAAGAAAAACTATGAAAGAAGGAGTCAAAATTGGCGAAGAAGAAAAATATTGGAAATGGAGGGCATGAATGATGAAAAAAAGAGAAAATAATAAGTGGATGGTGAGTGAAATGAGAGAGAAAATGCTGCAATTCAAATATTTCTCTCAAATTTTGATTTACATATTCTTCATTGTAACCATGACCCATAGCCTAACGTTATAAGCCTACAAGACCTATTAACATTGTCACATTTATCCAATATACTAGTGGAGAAAAGTTATTAAAGTCAAGCTTATAGATACCTGAGAAACATGGTTAGCAAGTATGGACTGTAATCATTTGCATGTAAGCATCTCATTGTGTGACATCATTTTTGGTATACTTGTGTTGAATATCTTATGAGCCAAATAATCAATAATAAAGTCCTTTGTAATTTGTATAAGTGGATTTGCATTTTAAAGAAGTGTGGGTTGAATTGAGCTAAAGATTTCTTGAGTTTGTAAGGCGAGTGGGTGTTGTGAATTTATTTGAGCATTCCATTGGATCAATGAACATTGACATATCACACACGCATGTGACTCTTGAGTAATTTTGAATCACATGAAAATGGATAAGTCGAAGGCCAATGTCAATGTTTGCATATTCATGCCTTATAGTCGTTAGCATTACTTTTTGATTGAGTTCTTTTTTTTAAAATTTTTGTTTTTCTCGAGACTAGCAAAAGTTCAAGTTTGGGAAGTTTGATAAATGCAAGAATTGCACTTAATTTATACGAGAATCCATTTGAATTATGTAAGTTTCAGACAAAATTACACTTGTTGTTTTTGTGTCTTACATGAGATAAATAACAATTGAATGGTTGATAGTAATTAGAGGTGTTTTTTATCGTGAAATGTTGGTGAACAAGAGCCGTAGCGCCAAGGATCAAGCACTGCAGCGCAAAGGCTTCAAGGACCAAAACTAGCGCCTACGTGCTACAGTACAAGAGTCGCGGTGCCGAGATCACCGAGCATCTAGCACCTAGGCGCTGGACCACCAGCACTGCGTCGCTAACCCTCACCCGACGGGCGCCGCGGGTGCCTAGGTACTACAGTAAAAGCGTCACGGTGCCGAGATCACCGAGCATCTAGCACCTAGGCGCTGGACCACCAACATCGCGGTGCTAACCCTCGATCCGGCGGGCGCCTAGGCGCTGGACCACCAGTGCCACGATGCTAGTACACGCGAAGACAAATGGGAATTCGTTTACGAAAAAAATTGAAGTGAAAAGATTGACCACGAAGATGAAGAACGACGAATCTGGGGACAGGACGCTACTTCTGATTTTCCATCTAATCTTTCACCCTTTTTATTTCTTGTTTTGAGATGTCTAGACTTTCAAACAACCATTGTTTTTGTTTAGATTTCATTATGCACTAAAATTTTCTATTCTAAAGGATGAAGTAGATTTGTTGACATGATAATTTTGACTCAGTTGTTTATATGATTGAATTCCCTTTTGTTTAATTGCATTTTATAGTTTTTATTGGACTTCAATTTACTGGCCATAAATTTTTTGTTGTCTGATTAACTAAAACTCAGGAGAGTGACTAGAATTATAGATCGTTAGAGACGTATCGTTAAATATTTATACTGTTTGGAAGGCATATAAGTTTAGCGGGGCTAGGTAAGAACATCGTTTTCATATATCATCCGAACATAGATTCTTATTAGGAAAAAGTTTGAATAATACACTTTATTCGTTACTTGAGAAAGGGTGAATAAAATAATTAAGTGTTCTTGCCTATTAACTGACTGGAATTCATGAAAATAAAGGAAACCAGGAATAGTTATAGTGGAAACTAAGTGAAATCACTCCTCTAGATATTTTCTCTCATTGATATTTTCAAAATTCAGTTATTCGATTAATATTTATTTGCTAGTAATTCGTGTTTAATAGACCAAACCTTTTTGTTGGAACTTTTCAAATTCGCAATTTTGATTTTGATGATAACGAAACTGGTTAATTGTGTAACTAATGATCTACCTTAGGTGTGCAGCATCTAGGATTACTCACGAGATGTTTTCATCGCAAAACTAAAGACCCAACTGATCGCACAAAATGAATCAGTCTAACTGGCTACGTCATTTAAGTAGTACAGCTGATTGACCAGTTGATAGGTGATTCAGCAGGAAAAACCTCATAAGCCAGCCGAAGGAGTGTTCCACTGATGAAGAAACCCAGCTGATCAGTCCAACTGAACGAGTGTGAAATCAGTTTAACTGATGAGTCACCTGATTTCACCAGCCAAACAGAAAGATCAATTCAAACTGACCAGTTCGAAGCATCAGTTACAATATTTCAGTTATGGATGATGATAAATTCTTTCGAGTGGATTCCAGGTGTGCGAGAAGGTACAAAGCCATTATCCAGTCAAAGGACAATAATGGACGTTGCATCAGAGCATTAAAGACAAAACTCTTTAGAAGGACAGTCAAAAAGACGAGACACATAGTCCAAGAAGCCGATTCAAATGCAACGGATACAATAAATGAGTCTAACTGTACGATCAGCTTCTTCCGTCTATATAAAGAGAAGATCGGTGAAGACTCAAAGAAGAAGAAACAAAAAAGGAGAGGAAGCACATATACAATAATAGAGAGAAAAGGGCACGCTCAGTTGAATACGAGCTTTCAGAAGCACTTAAGCCTAGAGGGAATTCTTCATAGTCGTATCAGCTTAGTTTAGAAGTAACTTTCCCTCAGTGTGTGAGAAGATTCTTGTTCAGTTCTCACACACATACTTACTCTCAAAACCACCCAGAACAGTCTTACACAAAGACGTTAAACTTGTGTATGTAGTCTTTCTCACATAGACATTAAAGAAGTGTGGAATGAAAGGTGCTGTTTTCAGTCGTAGCTAGGAGTTCAGTTTAGGCAGTGGATAAGTTCTAGCTGAGTGGGCTTGTACATGTAATTGTATGTATCAAAGTCTCTAGTGGATCCTATCCGTGGAGATAGAAGGGGTGACGTAGGAGCAGTTGAAGTCTCCGAACATCCATAAACATATCTTGTGTTTTGATTAGTTAGAGTGTTCGTGTATTCAATTGTTACCATAACTGAAATACAAGAATGGAAAAACTAATATGTGTTCTTTCAGTGTAATGCCCGGAAATTTAATCCTAATAATCTGTAATTATTGAAGTATAATTTGATATGATTATGAGAGGATTAATCGGGACCCGAAATAAGAATACGTGTGAAAATGTATGTGCGAGAGCCGAAGGTCTCGCGCATATGCGCGAAGAGTAGGCGCGCATATGTGCGAGTAGGGCAGAAGCCCATGATGCAAGACAGTAGCATCGGTGCACATGCGCAACTATATGCGCGCACATGCGCGAGAGGTCGAGAGAAGTTGGCGCACATGCGCGACTGGGATGCGCGCACATGCGCGGGAGGTCCAGAGAGTTGGGCGCATATGCGCAGAAAGGTGTAGCGCATATGCACCATCGATTGTTAAGCAAAGCGCCGAGACCAGTAGGTCTCCCGCATATGCGCCGATGATGTCGCGCATATGCGCGAAACGTGTGTTGCGAAGGAATAGGCCACGTTGCTGAATCATGCATTGTATATATATATATATATATATATATATATATATATATATATATATATATATATATATATATATAAATCGAAAGCCGAGGGGAAAACTTAGCTTTTGGAATTCAAATTATTATCGTTCGAAATCTGTCCGTCCAAATTGTAATCCGACTTCAGTACTGTAATCCTATCGACGTAGGCTACAACTGGACGTAAGTTTTGCTACGATTTGAAATTATGATGTTGTTAGAATTGAATACACGTCATATATGATGTTTTTGGCATATCCTAGAATGGAAGTCAGATTGGAAACAGATTGATTATGGAATTGTTATGAATTTCTAGGGTATATTAAGTTATACCGGACAAAATTGAATTACGATGGAATTACGGATTGGATAGGATATTGGTTATGGATTGTAACTGTTATCTGGTGATGTGGTATTGACGGGGATACTGAGTTTGTACCGTTATGCCGATGATTTGAATTAAATCCAGATTAATCAGTTTCAGTGTTGAATTGAGATTGGAATATTGATATTAGTATTCTTGATATGTCGTTTCAGATTTACAGAGACAGTCTTGAGTTCAGAATTGATATTGCTTCAGACCGAGACTACAAACGGAAGGTGTAAGTCAATGTGTTATTGGGAAATTGACTTGAGTCGGTTTAGACTTGAGTTTCCCTAAATCACATACTTTACTTTATTGCATTGATATTTGCATTGATTGGACTGATGTACTTGTCTTCTTGATTTATAAATAGCGGGTATCAGACGAGTAATATTGTGACAAAAGTGCCTGATAGTGGTGGGATCGCCACGGGCACATTGCACGATGTCACAAGATAGTATAGAAATCTTGGGACGGAAGTGCCTGATAGTGGCGAGATCGCCACGGGCACATTGCACGATGTCTCAAGATAGGATATTAGCGATAAAACTACAGTTTATGACGGTTAGGTCAGGACACCGGATGTTTGGTTATATCGAGTAAATAGAATTGGAATTTCTTCTATTACGGAATTCGATATAGGAACACCATATTTGGTTATATCGAGTAAATAGAATCACAGTTCCTTCTATTACGGAATTCGATATAGGAACACCACATCTGGAAACCGGGATCCCTAGGCTAGGATTGAGTCTAGTCTGAGTCGTGGAGTCACGGGCATTGTCGACAGTTTATCATTGATTATGTTTCAGATTTTGATACATATTGCTGTTACCTGTTACATGCTTTATATTTGTTTATATGATTGCATGTTTCGTTGATTTATACTGGGATTATATTCTCACCGGAATTATCCGGCTGTTGTCTTGTTTGTATGTGTACATGACAAAAGGTGGGACAGGATCAGGGTCCAGGAGATGAGGATAGATCGTGATAGAGTGGAGACTTCGGACTTGGATGTATATAGGGTTTTGACACTTGATATTTAGATGTTGAACCTCAGTTTTACTGATTTGTAGACGGTACAGGACTTTTACTTTATTTTATACTGAGTTGTATATTAGTTGATTTCACTACGTTCCGCATTTTAAAAAGAAAAAAATTTTAGACCCTGTTTTATAATTGATTAATTAGTCCCCATAATAATTAAGAACTTGATTAGCGTCCGGGTCCCCACAACAGGTGGTATCAGGGCGATAGATCCTTGAGGCTGAGATATGAGCTAGTGAGCGGGGTAGATTGAGATTTTCTTTCCTGCTTTTGATTGCTAGCATGATTTACTGCTTTAATACATATTTGCCTGAATATCTGATTTTGATATGGTATTGTGTATTATTTGGAATGGATCAGCTGTAAGATGATCCGAGGAAAATTGACATTGATATGTAGTAATTGGAAGTACTAACCTCTTTGATTATCAGATATGCCTCCGAGAAGAGTACCTGAACAGGGTAGTACTTCAAATCCTCCCATGGACGTTACAGCCACTCCAATGGAGAAATTGTTGAAAAGATTTCAGTCATTCATCCACCGACCTTGAAGGGTACGGAGAATTCCGTGGAATGTGAGAGATGGTTGGATGATATTGAAATGATGTTCGAATCGTTGGAGTATACTGATGAGAAGAGGGTGAAACTGATAGGACACCAACTGCATGACGTTGCTAAAAATTGGTGGATTACAACGAAACGGGCACTGGAACAACGAGGTACGGCCATCACCTGGAATGTGTTTAAAGCTGAATTTTATCAAAGGTTCTTTCCGGTATCGTATAGGAAGGACAAGGGAGCCGAATTTGCAAACTTGAGACAGGGCCAGTTAAACATTGAGGACTATGTGGCCAAGTTCTCTACACTGTTGAGATTTGCTCCCCACGTAGCTGAACATGATGAGGCCGTTGCGGACCAGTTCATAAATGGCCTGAATCCTGAAATATTTACGTTGGTAAACACTGGGAGACCAAACAATTTTACCGATGCACTGAACCGAGCTAAAGGAGCTGAAGCCGGTTTATTGAGACAGAGAGAAGATTTGTTTGTACCTCCAGTAATGGCATCACAGCAACCACCTCCCAGATTCTAGAGTGGTAGTGGTGGCAGGAAGAAGGATTTCTTGAAGGCTAGAGGGAAGCAATTCAAGAAATCGGGAACTAGCTCGTCCAGTTCAAGCGGCTCGAGACAGATCAGCCAGGGCCAGGGTTATACAGGACCGTACTGTAGCACTTGTGGAGGGAGGCATTCCACAGATCAGTGTCGAGGAGTGGTTGGCAACTGTCGTATTTGTAGACAGCAGGGACACTTTGCTCGAGTGTGTCCACAGAGAGGTGCACAGGGATCGCAGGCAGCTGAGTCATCGGGATCAGTGGCTCAGGCAGGTAGACGACCATCTGCCGTTCATACTTTTCAGCCAGCACCGTCTAATCAGTCACAGCAGAGGTCCGGAGGAAGCCAGACAGTGAGCCGGCCTCCGAGACAGCAGGCCCGAGTGTTTGCATTGACTGAGGAGCACGCACAGGATGCACCTGATGATGTAGTTGCAGGTAACTGTTTTATTTCTGGTTATCCTGCATATGTATTGATTGATACTGGTGCATCACATACTTTTATTTATGAGAGGTTTGCATTGAGTCGTGCATTACCTATTGAGTCATTATCTGCGGTAGTGTCTGTTTCTTCCCCGTTAGGAACATGTTTGATATTGGTGAAGTCTGTGAAACCTTGTATACTGTAGTACGATGGGCATACGATTGAGTTAGACTGCATTGTGCTTGGTTTATCTGATTTTGATTGTATTATCGGTATCGATATGTTGACCAAGTACCGAGCTACAATTGATTGTTTCCACAAGATTGTTCGATTCAGACCTGAAATGGCAGAGGAGTGGAAATTTTATGGTAAGGGTTCTCGAGCTCGAATTCCTTTGATATCTGCAATGAACATGACTCGATTATTGCAGAAGGGAGCGGATGGATTCCTGGTATATTCAGTTGATTTACTGAAGTCGAGCCCATCATTGGCAGATTTGCCAGTGATGTGTGAGTTTGCTGATGTCTTTCCAGATGAGATTCCTGGATTACCTCCGATTCGAGAGATAGACTTCAGCATTGAGTTAATGCCAGGAACAGTTCCGATTTCGAGGGCTCCATACAGGATGGCACCGATCGAGTTGAAAGAGTTGAAAGAACAGTTGGAGGACTTACTGGCCAAGGGGTATATTAGACCGAGTGTATCTCCTTGGGGTGCTTCAGTACTGTTCGTGAGAAAGAAGGATGGGTCGATGAGACTTTGAATCGACTACAGGCAACTAAATAAGGCAACGGTAAAGAATAAATATCCATTGCCTCGTATTGATGATTTATTTGATCAGTTGCAGGGTCCTTCGGTGTATTCCAAGATCGACTTGAGATCTGGATACCATCAATTGAGAGTCAGGGACTCTGATATCTCAAAGACAGCATTCAAAACCAGGTATGGAATCTATGAATTTATTGTCATGCCTTTTGGGTTAACGAATGCACCAGCAGTATTTATGGGATTGATGAACCGCATCTTTCAGAGATATCTGGATGATTTTGTTATCATATTCATTGATGCTATCTTCATTTATTCAAAGAATGTGATGGAGCATGCTGAGCACTTAAGAACCGTGTTGAGAGTTTTGAGGGCGGAGAAATTATATGCTAAACTGTCGAAATGCGAGTTTTGGTTGAAACAGGTGATATTTCTGGGACATTATATCCGGAGACGGGATATCCGTTGATCCCAGTAAGGTTGAGGCAGTGATTTCTTAGCCGAGACCGACATCAGTACCCGAGATTCGCAGCTTTATGTGTTTGGCAGGATATTATCGTCGGTTCATTAAAGGTTTTTCGAGTATTGCAAAACCCATTACACAGTTGACTCAGAAAAATGCTCCATTTATTTGGTCAGAAGACTGTGAATCCAGTTTTCTGGAATTGAAAAAGAGATTGACCAGTGCGCCTGTGTTGACGATTCTTTCAGGTACTGGTGATTTTGTCGTTTATTGTGATGCATCTCACCAAGGATTGGGTTGTGTTTTGATGCAGCAGGGGCATGTGATTGCTTATGCCTCAAGACAGCTGAAACCCCATGAATCTCGTTACCCAATTCATGATCTTGAATTGGCAGTCATAGTCTTTGCATTGAAGATATGGCGGCATTATTTGTACGGTGAGAAATTTGAAATATATTCTGATCACAAAAGCTTAAAGTATTTATTTTCCCAATTAGAGTTAAATATGAGACAGCGAAGATGGCTGGATTTATTGAAAGACTTTGATTGTGAGAGTAAATACTATCCGGGAAAGTCCAATGCAGCAGCAGATGCACTAAGTCGGAAGGTATGTTCGTTATCCTTATCGACTTTTGGAGTTTCCAATTTGATTGAAGACTGCTGTTTGTCTAGATTAGCCTTTGAAACAGATTGTCAGCCTCTGAAATTATGTGCGATTCGAGCTGAACCAGAATTGATAGTGAGAATCAAAGAGGCACAGAAGGCTGATCAGAACGTACAGAATTCGATTGCAATGGTCAGAGCTGGTCATCAATCGGAGTATCGAGTTTGTGATGGTATTTTGTATGTGAATAATCGTCTTGTTGTGCCGAATTTTTTGGATTTGAGACAGCGAATACTGTCAGAAGCGCACAACAGTTGTTTTAGCATTCATCCTGGTGGGAGGAAAATGTATAATAATTTAAAGACACAGTATTGGTGGAAGCAAATGAAATTTTATGTTACCAAATTTGTAGCCAAGTGTCTGAATTGCCAACAGGTGAAAGCTGAGAGGAAGAAACCAGGGGGATTGTTACAGAGTTTGTCTATTCCTGAATGGAAATGGGATCATATTTCCATGGATTTTGTGACACAGTTGCCCCGTTCCTCCCGAGGGTATGATGCGATTTGGGTCGTGATTGACAGGTTGACCAAATCAGCATGCTTTATTCCATACAAGATGACATATCGGTATGACCAGATGGCCGATATTTATGTTCGAAAGTGGTTAGACTGCACGGAGTGCCGAAGTCGATTGTTTCAGATCGTGATCCTCGGTTTACTTCGCACTTTTGGCAGAGTTTGCAGCAAGCTCTCGGTACAAAATTACATCTGAGTACCACATATCATCCACAGACTGACGGACAGTCAGAGCGGACGATTCAGACATTAGAAGATATGCTGAGAGCTGTAGTGCTTGATTTTAGCACTAATTGGCAAGATGCATTGCGTCTTTGTGAATTTTCGTACAACAATAGCTATCAATCAAGTATTGAAATGGCTCCTTTCGAAGCGTTGTACGGAAAGAAGTGTCGATCCCCTCTCTACTGGGTTGATATCTCTGAAGTTCCTGAGACTGGACCTAACATGATCAGAGATATGACTGAAAAAGTGAAACTGATTCAGAAGAAGATGAAGGCAGCCCAGGACCGACAAGCCAAATATGCCAACCTCAGAAGACGACCGTTAGTATTTGAGGTAGGAGACCGAGTATTCCTGAAGATTTCACCATTCAGGGGTGTTGTCCGATTTGGAAAGAAAGGAAAATTGTCTCCACGATACGTCGGTCCTTATGAGATTCTCGAGAAGATAGGAGATCGAGCCTATCGACTAGCATTGCCGCCTTCATTATCTGGGATACATGATGTCTTTCATGTATCGATGCTGCGGAAATATCTCCCTGATGATTCACATGTTATTCAGCCAGACAAGACCGAGCTGGATGAGACATTGAGTTATGTCGAGAAACCGATTCGGATTATCGATCGTAAACAAAAACAGCTCAGAACAAAGACGATTCCTCTTGTGAAAGTTCAATGGACTCGTCATGGTGTTGAAGAAGTCATTTGGGAAACTGAATCTGATATGAGACAAGAATTCCCAGCATTATTTCACTTATGTAAATTTTTCTTTGACTTTAATTACATTCTCTCTTAATGATATGATTGATTGCCTGAGATTTCGAGGACGAAATAGTATCTTAGAGGGGGACAAATGTAATGCCCGGAAATTTAATCCTAATAATCTGTAATTATTGAAGTATAATTTGATATGATTATGAGAGGATTAATCGGGACATGAAATAAGAATACGTGTGAAAATGTATGTGCGAGAGCCGAAGGTCTCGCGCATATGCGCGAAAAGTAGGCGCGCATATGCGCGAGTAGGGCAGAAGCCCATGATGCAAGACAGTAGCATCGGCGCACATGCGCGACTATATGCGCGCACATGCGCGAGAGGTCCAGAGAAGTTGGCGCACATGCACGACTGGATGCGCACACATGCGCGGGAGGTCCAGAGAGTTGGGCGCATATGCGCGGAAAGGTTTCGCGCATATGCGCCAGCGATTGTTAAGCCAAGCGCCGAGACCAGTAGGTCTCGCGCATATGCGCCGATGATGTCGCGCATATGCGCGAGACGTGTGTTGCGAAGGAATAGGCCACGCTGCTGAATCATGCATTGTATATATATATATATGTACGAAATTGCATTCATTCAGAGCTTCAGAAATAAAAATCGAAAGCCGAGGGGAAAACTTAGCTTTTGGAATTCAAATTATTATCGTTCGAAATCCGTCCGTCCAAATTGTAATCCGACTTCAGTACTGTAATCCTATCGACGTAGGCTACAACTGGACGTAAGTTTTGCTACGTTTTGATACGATTTGAAATTATGATGTTGTTAGAATTGAATACACGTCATATATGATGTTCTTGGCATGTTAGATATCCTAGAATCGAAGTCATATTGGGAAACGGATTGATTATGGAATTGTTATGAATTTCTAGGGTATATTGAGTTATACCGGACAAAATTGAATTACGATGGAATTACGGATTGTATAGGATATTGGTTATGGATTGTAACTGTTATCTGGTGATGTGGTATTGACGGGGATACTGAGTTTGTACCGTTATGCCGATGATTTGAATTAAATCCAGATTAATCAGTTTCAGTGTTGAATTGAGATTGGAATATTGATATCAGTATTGTCGATATGTCTTTTCAGATTTACAGAGACAGTCTTGAGTTCAGAATTGATATTGCTTCAGACCGAGACTACAAACGGAAGGTATAAGTCAATGTGGTATTGGGAAATCAACTTGAGTCGGTTTAGACTTGAGTTTCTCTAAATCACATACTTTACTTTATTGCATTGATATTTGCATTGATTGGACTGATGTACTTGTCTTCTTGATTTATAAACAGCGAGTATCAGACGAGTAATCTTGAGACAGAAGTGCTGGATAGTGGCGGGATCGCAACGGGCACATTGCACGATGTCACAAGATAGTATAGAAATCTTGGGACGGAAGCGCCTGATAGTGGCGGGATCGCCACGGGCACATTGCACGATGTCTCAAGATAGGATATTAGCGATAAAGCTACAGTCTATGACGGTTAGGTCAGGACACCGGATGTTTGGTTATATCGAGTAAACAGAATCACAGTTCCTTCTATTACGGAATTCGATATAGGAACACCACATCTGAAACCGGGATCCCTAGGCTAGGATTGAGTCTAGTCTGAGTCGTGGAGTCACGAGCATTGTCGACAGTTTATGATTGATTATGTTTCAGATTTTGATACATATTGCTGTTACCTGTTACATGCTTTATATTTGTTTATATGATTGCATGTTTCGTTGATTTATACTGGGATTATATTCTCACCGGAATTATCCGGCTGTTGTCTTGTTTGTATGTGTACATGACAAAAGGTGGGACAGGATCAGGGTCCAGGAGATGAGGAGAGATCGTGATAGAGTGGAGACTTCGGACTTGGATGTATATAGGGTTTTGACACTTGATATTTAGATGTTGAACCTGAGTTTTACTGATTTGTAGACAGTACAGGACTTTTACTTTATTTTATACTGAGTTGTATATTAGTTGATTTCACTACGTTCCGCATTTTAAAAAGAAAAAAATTTTAGACCCTGTTTTATAATTGTCTAATTAGTCCCAATAATGTTTAAGAACTTGATTAGCGTCTGGGCCCCCACATTCAGTTACTCAGTCTACACAAGTTAAAATATTTTCTAACTTTTCAGCTTTCTTTACGAAGGATTACTTCGAGTTTCTTCCGCTTGGTTTAAAACCAAACTTGATTTAATTCATCGGTGTTAATATTCTTAGAACACGAGCTATTGAAGCTCACTGAAGGTTGTTGTGTGCAAAATGCCTTCGAAGGCGCTGGCACACACGATTCATCAGTTGGTATCAGAGCAGGTTGTTCTAAGAATAACATTGGTAGAAAATGTGTTTTAAAAATTATTACTCTAAAATAGTGTTAAAAGCTATTTGAAAATGTTTTATACGATTTTCAAAACTATTTGAAAATATTTATATGTCGTTCTTTGGTAAAGAGTTGAGAGGATTGGTCCTGCAATTTCTGTTATGACCACTTCTCCAATTTCCTAACTTCGGAGCTTTTAATCAGCTTGCAGGGGACTGATGAACATCTGCAAAGATGAACAGCTTAATTGCTCACTGAACAAGAAATCAGTTGCAAACTTACCAAGTCAGTTGTTCTTCAGACAAAACTCATCTATGTTGGGATGTTGGCTGGTTTAATCACCAGCTGAACTCCACGTGAGCCTCGTCAGAGTCTGCTCGACCAGTTGATTAAGCACAGAGGACAAGTTCAAATCAGTTTTACTCGTTTCTCTAGCAAATTGAACTCATAACTGATGCAGCAGTTCAAGCAGTCAAGACAACCAGCTGATGGTATATCCAGTTCTGTCATAGAAACCAACTGATATCTGATGTTGTTTAAAATATGCTATTGTTGTAGCAGTTTTTCCTTTCCCAACTGATGTATGTACTCATATGTAAATACATGGTAGTTTATCCAAATAAAACATCATGATTATTCAGATATGTCTCTTTGTGATTGAATAGATATTTTCAGTTATCTTGCCTATGATGCTTGAATGACTAAATGATTAATTAAATAAAATACGGGCTTTTATTCAGTTCCTGAGGGGGAGCGTTCTATTTAACTGAAAATATGTATTAAAATCCAGTTACTCTCTCAGTCAACTGATAAATACTGTTTTAAATTCTCCATTCCTTTCTACTCAGTTTTAAAAGAGGATTTTTCTTTTGTATTCAAAATCTCTTTGATTCAGTTGTTATGGGGGGGCTTTCGACAATTTTAATGTACTAACTCTTAAACTGAATATATTACGCTTAATTGCTCAAGTTTTGAAACCATCAAAAAGAGGGAGATTGTTGGAACTTTTCAAGTTCTCAAATTTGATTTTGATGATAACAAAACTTGTTAATTGTGTTACTAATGATCTACCTTAGTTGTACAGCATCTAGGATCTGATTTGACACTAGTTCAGTTGGACTAATCAGCTGGGTTTCTTCATCAGTGGAACAATCCTTCGGCTGGCCAAGCTTCTGAGGTTTTTTCTGCTGAATCACCTATCAACTTGTCAATCAGCTGTACTGCTCGTTTAACTGACGAGTCAACTGATTTCACCAGCCAAACAGAAAGATCAGTACAAACTGACCAGTTCGAAGCATCAATTAGAATATTTCAGTTATGGATGATGATAAATTCTTTCGAGTGGATTCCAACTGTGGGAGAAGGTACAAAGTCATTATTCAGTCAAAGGACAATAATGGACGTTGCATCAGAGCATTAAAAACAAAACTCTTCAGAAGAACAGTCAAAAAGACGAGACACATAGTCAAAAAAGCCGATTCAAATGCAACGGATACAATAAATGAGTCTCACTGTACGATCAGATTCTTCCGTCTATATAAAGAGAAAATCGGTGAAGACTCAAAGAAGAAGAAACAAAAAAGGAGAGGAAGCACATATACAATACTAGAGAGAAAAGGGCACGCTCAGTTGAATATCAGCTTTCAAAAGCACTTAAGCCCAGAGGGAATTCTTCAAAGTCGTATCAGCTTAGTTTAGAAGCCAATTTCCCTCAGTGTGTGAGAACATTCTTGTTCAGTTCTCCTATACGTGGAGATAGAAGGGGTGACGTAGGAGCAGTTGAAGTCTCCGAACATCCATAAACATATCTTGTGTATTTAACTGATTAACTATCGTTTTAAAATTTTTTTGATCAGTTAGAGTGTTCGTGTGTTCAGTTGTTACCATAACTGAAACATAAGAATGCAAAAACTAATGTGTTCTTGCAGTTAGTCAATCTACTCAAGTTAAAATATTTTCTAACATTTCAGCTTTCTTTACAAAGGATTACTTCGAGTTTCTTCCGCTTGGTTTAAAACCAAACTCGATTTAATTCATCGGTGTTAATATTATTAGAACACGAGCTATTGAAGCTCATTGAAGGTTGTTTTGTGCGAAATGCCTTCAAAGGCGCCTGCACACATGATCCATCACTTTTATTGATTCTTCTAAATAAAGTCGTGACTATTTAATTACAAACACTGATATAATTTTATATATACACTCCTTGTGAAAACGATATTTTACTCTCTTATATTAAAACTTGACAACCGTGCGCTTACGAGCTGAAAATATGCAACACTTCCCATTTTTTAAATATGTGATCAGCATACAAACATACTATCAAATAAGAATCTCGTTTTCCCTTAATGTAAACATATTTATCACACTCGTTAATCTTAAAACAACTTGATAACAAAACTTTGCCAAATTTTTCATGACATTGTTTGGGCACTTGCTTAAGCCCATATAAAGACTTAACGAGTTGACACACTTTCTTTTCCTGACCCTGAATAGTATAACTTCCTGGTTGTTCCATTTATATCGTCTATTCTTCTAGTTCACCATTCAAGAATGTTGTTTTAACATAAATTTGATGTATCTCAAGGTTATGCAACAGTGAAATTCCGATAAGTACATTAATAGATGTTATTCTTGAGATTGTTTAATACGTATCAGAAAAATCAAGGACTTCCTTTTGTCCTTTTCTTTTAGCCACCAATCTAACCTTATAATTTTCGATAGTTCCATTAACATTGTATTTCTTTTCAAAATCCATTTGAATACCAATTGTTTGATATCTGGTGGAAGATCAACCAGCTCCCAGATTTAATTTTTCATAAAGGAGTTCATTTCATTATCGATGACTTCAATCCGATATTGCGCTCCAAGACTAGACAATGCTTCTTGTAGAGTTTTTGGTTCATTTTCCAATATATAAGTGAGAAAATCAGGACCAAACAACTTCAAGGTTCTAACCATTTTACTTCTTCTATGTTCTTCTTGTTATGTAGAATCTTCATTCAACGTTTCCATTGTTATTTTATTTGAAATTTATTCTTTTCTTTCTTTACAATGAAAAATATTTTCCAAGAACACGGCAGTTCTAGAATCATTCTTCATGCCTTCACTTATTTCAAAGTTTTTAGATTTGTGTACTATGAATCTATAGGCACTACAATTATGTGCCTATCTAATAAATGTAGTCGACCATTTTTGGTTTAATTTTGACTTGTTTTGGTTTTGGTATTTCAACATTAGCCAAGCACCGCCTCACGTTCAGGTACTTGCAGGAAGGGTTATGATCTTTCCACAATTCATATAGCGATTTATTAGTTTTCTTATGGGGAATCTTTTTTAGGATTTGAATTTGATAAGCAGATGATATTGATTTCCCCCACAAGTTCTAGGGTAACCCCTAACTCATCAGTTATACGTTCATAATTTCTTTCAAAGTTTGGTTTGTTCCTTTCAGCAACCTCGATTGAGGCAAGTATGGAGGATTAGTTTGATGTATGATACCCAATGATGAACAAAACTTATAAAATTGTGCTCTATATTCTCCTCTTCTACAACTGCGAAATTTTTTAAAGTGCTTCATTTGTGCCTTTAAAGATATATTCAACAGTACCTTGTATAATTGTTAATAAATGTTATATGATAATTCTTAGCACCTCTATTTTTCCAAAATTTGAAGTCACTAATGTCTGTGTGAATCAATTCTAAGTGAGTTGTAAATCTTTCAGTAGAATGAAAAGACGTTTCGGTCATTTTTTCTTCAATACATACTTTTCATTTATGTGTTGGATCTATGTTATATTTAGGCAACAAATATATATTCATTAAATGTCACAGTATTAATATTTACATGTCCTAACGAGCATGCCATAAATAAAAAAAGTCAAGCAAGTAAATTGAACTTTTAATTTTATTCCAACTCGTGAAAAACCGCAATTACATTTATCTTGAAGATGCTCTCATCAAGATACTCATTTCATACAAAATGAACAGTCTTGGTCTATATAAATTTATTAGAGTAAAAAATAAGCCTAAATCCATGTTTGACAAACGATGAACCCAACACGAGGTTCTTCCTTACGTCTAGAACATGAAATACATCAATAAGGGTCACTTCCATTCTCGATATCATCTTCAAAACCACCTTTCCACGTCCGAATATCTCCAATGCAATAGAATTTCTCATGAAGAAATTTCTCCCAGAAATTGGAGTACACGTGGAAAACATCTTTTTATTGGAGCATATGTGGTAGTGTTGGAATCAGAATTTCGGAGTTTGACAAATTGAGCGTTTGAAGATTACAGAACTGATCAACACAACTTAATGTAACGTAACTGAAATAGCGTGCACTGAAGTTGCCTGACTGATAATTAATGTGAAACGACCTCGGATTTTTTTTCTTAAATCATAATTTCTAAATTACTAAATAAAATAATTTAACATAATCATGAATCATAAAAATGTATCAATTTAAATCTCAAGTGCGTTAAATAAAATCCTAAATCATCGGCTAACCAAAAATTCCTAAATCGACCTTTAAAAAGATCGGCTAACAATAAAAACAAAGCATAAAAATATCTCTAATAAAAATCATTATCGCAATTTTTAAATCATAAATCTATCTAGCTAGTGCGGAAACATAAAGGCCCTCGGGTGTGTACTGCTGCACTCTATCGACTCAATCGTCACCGCCTCCAAAATCATCGAATCCTGCATCATACAAACCTAGTGAGTCTAAAGACTCAACACGTTCTAAACATGGATAACAAATAATACATATACATACACATACCTTTAAAAATCATATTTCTATTTAAAATAATCTTTTGAACATAAATAAACCATTAAAAATCATTTAAGCATAATTAAATCATAAATAGTAAAAATCCTTTTAAAATAACTTTAAGCATAAATAATCATTTTAAAAATAACTTTAATCATCATCATAAATCATATATCATAAAAAATCATTTTTATCATAAGCTTTCAATCATATATCATTTAGGGTGAAGTTTGATCCTTGAAAGTGACTAGCATTTATCCTTTGGTCGACTGCAGTCTTAGCTCCATATGGCCTATGTGGGGTGTGCACTAGGCTCCACCATGGAAATACGATCGTCGGGGCTCCCTCGGGGGCCTTCTCCCATAGACGAGCTCCCTCTGGGACTTTTTCCCATAAATGGGCTCCCTCTGGGGCCTTCTCCCGTAAATGGGCTCCCTCTGGGCCTTTTCCCCTCACGACATTCCCACAAAATTGTAAGTTCACCGTCCTCAACATAAACGGATCCCCACAAATCATACATCATATATCATATCTTTTGTCACAGTCAATTCACATCCCTCAAAATATTTTTCTTTTTCTTTAAAAATAATAAAATACGACAGCTTCCCAAAAATAACATTTTAGACGGTATAAATTGCACAGCTTTACCATAAATAGTAAAAATACATATTATCATCGAAATCATCATAATAAATCATAAAATATCATTTTACATGCATTATTATCCTTCGGGACGCTGCCAAGCGTTTATTAATTTTCCCAAGTGTAAAAAGACCGTTTTGCCCCTGGACGTAAAAATTATCAAATTTATATTTTTCTCACTTTTAATGACATGAGATTATTTTAAATAATTATTTAAGCTTAAATGAATTTTCTTATATTTTTATTTGGCTTAAAACGATGGCTTTTAGTTTAATCTTTAATTATAACAATTTAATGCGTTTTATTCTCGAATTAAACCAAAACTTAATATAAAATTTCCAAATTTAAAACTTAGGCTTCTAATAATTATTTAAGCTTAAACTTAATTTTTCATAATTTTATAAAGTTTAAAACTAGGCTTTTCAATTAACTCGTTAATTAGCGTTTCGCGCGGCGATTAAATTCCGAATAAATCCAAAACTCGTTATTTTGATCCCAAATTTTTAACATAGTATTTTTAATATTTATTCTACCCTTCCAAGTCATGAGCCACACCTGTGGACCCTTAGATTCAATTTTAGTTCTTATTTTCGAAATAATAACCCTCACACGAACCACCCGAGCCTTCTCCCAATTTACTCGAGCCACGCCCGAGCCACCTCGAGCCAAACCCTAGCCAACCCACCTAGGCACCCTCCGAACCAAGCCCAGCCCAAAGAACATGATCCTAACTCGCTCACAGTCACCTGAAAATTGGCCCAGATTCTACATGTGCTGTGCGTGAGTCTCATTGGCACAAGAGGACTCCTATCTACTCTAGGCTCCTTCCAGCCAAGCCACCCCTGAGACCACACGACCCTAACCATCCCTAGACCTCGACCAGACCCTACCCATACCAGCCCATGCCCTTGAACCAGCGCACAAGCCACCTGAAGAAAGCTGAAGCCTGCGCGCGCTCATGGTGCTTCCTTCATGTTTTCTGCGTTTGGATCGAACCACAACGCACCCAGCCACTCCAAACCCTGGACGGACCCATGCCCATCACCATAGGACCCTGATGGATCACTTAGCCCTCCCCTAACCGAGCTGCACCACCTCCTTCCCTCGGCTGCCTAGCTGCGTGCGTATGGGAGAGTCCTAGTTAACTAGGACTCTTCCTTAGCCACGACCCTCGACCCTAGCCGCCCTAGGACCCTACCTAGCCTTCGAAACTGACCCTGGCCAAGCCCCCAACCAGCCCTGGCCAGCCCCCAAGTCCCATGCAAAAGAAACGAACCACTTGAACCATACATGAACACAAAGCTCCAAACTCATGCACGGTTTCTTTTCTGAATTTTTTTGCCCACAAATTCCAGCCTTGTTTTCTGTATTATTATGCCATGTTTTGGCTATAAATCCTTCATATTTTATCATGTTTTGGCAGCATGTCCGTCGGATTCAAAAACGATTTCAAAACAAGCGTAGAAACGTTAAAAATTCGAAAATACGTAATTTACCGTAAAATAATCGAACCCACATATTTTTCATGCATAAACAATTAAATCAAGCATATTATGATTTGTATGATGTTAAAAGAAGTTTAGAGAACGTGTCTTTGCGTTTATAACGCTCGATTATTCGATCTTCGGCGAGGGTACGACGTTGGACGACCGAACGACGAAGAACTACTAGCCTTTTTCTTCTCCTTATTTTCGAAAATATTGTGAGTGTGTGCAAGGTGTTCTCGGCTGATGGAGGCTAAAATATGAGGGTTTGAAGACCTAAAACACTTATTTATAAATAAATTAACATGCTAATGGGCTTTGTTTTGGACTTGCAAGTTTAAAGATAATTGGGCCTTCTTTAAATAATTAAATTGGGCCCAATAACACTTAATTAATTAAATAATAAAAGTTTATAAAATTAGTATTCATAAAATAATTTTTGGACAGCAACTTGGTGATTCGGTTCAGAGAAACGTTTGAGTTCTTGGTTGGCTTTTAGCCTATGGCCCTGGACTGGACAGTACCTCATCAAGTTAGGAAGGTCATGTTTTTGGCCGTTCGTGATTCGGTTAAGTTTAGAGGTCGTACGAGAATTTACGGTGCAATGTGCCAAAGTGACTCTCGAAAGAGTGTTTCAGTTTTGGCCTCCATTTACCAAATTTCGACTTGTACAATTTTTAGGAGCATTATTTCATCATTTTAGGTGTATTTTAATCATGACTAAACGTTGGTTCGATGTTGGTTCGGTTTGGTACGGAGTCATGGTTAGAATTTAAGTTGTTGGTCTAGTTGGCCCCGTTTTTGGGTTCAATTACGAAGTCATTCTCAAGTTATCATTATTTGCCTTTTTCTCATGTTAGAATTAGGTCACAGCGAGCCTGGGAACGATCCAACCCATTCGGTAAAATGATACAGGAATTATAATTATATTATGTGCATAAAAATATAAAATGTTCATTTTTGAGATTTATGCGATATTGCTTGTGGCCACTTCACTATCATGGGATTGCAGCTTATCATGGGATTATTACTTCTTCCGGTGGCCACTGACCGGTTCATGTTCATTTATTGGTACGGATATCCATTCCAAGGGCTATGATGATCTCTAACGCCCAGTATACTGTGGTTTAGTCTGATCAGACGATTTAGTTCATTTTATGGGCCACTTGCGTAGAACAAAATCTCAACAGAAAATTATGATATACTATTTTAGGACAGGGCTCGATTGAGCAAATATTTCACTTACGATTTTCAGTTCAGTTATGCACGTTTTTATAATTATTCATGACATGATATTCTCACGTTACGCCAGACTGATGATAATTTTTACCTTGCATGCTATTTTACTGTATTTACTTGTTATTTACGATATATGCATACTGAGTCTTTAGACTCACTAGACTTGATTATTGTAGGTACTGATGAAGTCGGGACCGAGGGCGGGGACCAGTGAGCCATCTTGGGTCGGCAGTAGTACGAACCCGAGGACCTCATTTTCAGCACTTACATTTTTATTTCAAACTCATATTTTATTTTGTTGAATTATTTTAGGTTGTTACTTTGAAACAAACATTTACTTCCGCTGCTACTTTAAACGTTGAATATTTTTTTATCAGTTTATTTATGAATGAGGCATTTTATTTATTTTAAAAGAAAATTTATAATTTTTCGGCAAATTTTCAAATACGAATTTCTGGCCTCTACAGCTTGTATCAGAGACTATGTTCTTGTAAAGGGTTGTACTCCTACTGACCACGAAAAGCTCACGAATTCACGTTTTTGGTCTGTAAGTTTTACGTTTACGCATTTCGTTTACAGCATGAAATATTTTAACAGCATGTTTTTATGAAATATTTTACGTTCAGATTACGATTATGCAGTATTTATTTAACTTTAAAGAAATAATAGAAATTATGCATGTTAGTTACATATGGGTTATATGTATGGAACAATATGCCTCCTAGACGCATTCTTGGGCGTACGAGAGATGATGAGCCTCGCCAGGAGGACAGAGAGGAACAGAGGCAGGAGAGAAACGAAACTCCACCCCCTCCACCAGACATGAATGCCCAGATGCTAGCTGGGATGACTCAATTCTTCGCACAGTTTGCGGGGAACAATGTTGTGACATCCAGGCCGACAAGGGCCGAGGCTACTTATGAGAGGTTTATGAAGATGTGGCCGAAGGAGTTTTCAAGGACGACAAATCCCATGATTGCCGAGGGCTGGATTAAGTCCCTCGAGGTTATCTTCGATTTCATGGAGCTTGGAGATGCGGACAGAGTTCGTTGTGCCACCTATCTATTCGGAGGAGATGCCTGCTTATGGTGGGAAGGAGCATCAGTAGCCATGAACTTGGCTACACTGAGTTGGACGCGCTTCACGGAGGTATTCTACTCCAAATATTTTACTGATGAGGTGCGTTCCAGGTTGACCAGGGAGTTCATGACCCTGAGGCAGGGAGATATGACTGTTACAGAGTTCATCCGTAAGTTTGAGAGGTGTTGCCATTTCGTGCCTGAAAAAGATAAAAAATTGTACATTAATTAAATGTTTTATAATATAAATATATAGTTTTTGTTTCATTAAATGTTTAAATATTACATGTTTTATAATAAATTGTATAAAATATAAGTTGTGTAATTATAAGTTTTTACAATTTTTTACAGGTTCGATAAAACAAGAATAACCTTGGCGTTGCAAATGGGATTAAGATGATTCTTGGACCTGTAGAAAGTTGATTATAATATCTACAATATTGTTGACAAGCATGAGATAAAAATCATCCCACAATTGGGATCAAATTAAGCAACAAAGAAAGTTACCAAAGGAGTGGCAGTTTTACCATGCTCTAGTATTTTGACCATATCTCTCAAATTACTTTGTCAAATATTCTGAGAAAAATACCACAACTAGACAACTCAATTATCCACATGTTTCATTTTATGTGAAGAAGCAAATTCGGAGAAGAAGATTTTCAAAAGTGATGTGTAATATAATATTAATTTCTTGGAACACCAATGAAGACTTATGTGTAAAAAAATAATATTTTATTTGTGGTTGTCTCCCCAAATTTGGCTATAAATAGGGGTGCATTGTAATGTATTAAGATATCACTCATTCTATGAACAAACCTTTGAGTTCATAATAATTCTCTCTATATTTTTCCTTTATTTGTTCATTTAAATATAATTAGCATGTCAATTTCATATTCAAAGTTTTACACTTTGAATAATGAATAGCTAACTTCCTAAAGTTGAGATGATAAGGTAAAACTCTTGGCATGATAATAAGGTTATTAAAAGGTAAGAATCTATGTTTTATATTATTTAATCATTATTGATTGTTTATGTTATATTTATTTCTTTAAGAATTTTTATACCCTATTTATAAGTGGGAGTTTTGATTTATTGTTGCTATATGTTACACTAAATTCTTGGAACCATTTAAATGTTAGTTTGGTATTACCAACCATTTAAAGTGGATGCATTGATTTATTATATATAAATATATGATAATATTAAATTCTTGGAACTATTTAAATGTTAGTTTGGTTTTACCAACCATTTAACTTGGATTCCTTGATTTACTATATATAAATATATCATAATAATATTTTCTTGGTACCATTTAAATGTTAGTTTGGTTTTATCAACCATTTAAAGTGGGAACCTTGATTTAGTGTTTACAAATATATATATAGCACAATAAATACTTGACCACATTTATAAGTTTTGGTATATATTATATATTTATGAGATAATAATTTAGAACATAATATAAATATGATTATTTAATATATTGGAACCATTTTTATTAAGTGGATTTCAATATTGTTCGTTAATGTTAACTTTATTAAAATACCAAGAGTGGATCCTTTAATCTCAACTACTTAAATTAAAATTTGAACAATTAAAATTTACCCATTAAAGATTCAAACAATTAAAATTAAAAAAGAAAAAAAACAAAAAAAAATAACAAAAAGACATTGTAGTGGACTTGTAATTACCTTAGCTTCTCTGTGGATACGATATTCGGACTCACCGAATTATACTACTTGTGTGGACAACCTGCTCTTGGGAGTGCAACAATCAAAGTCGCAACAAGTTTTTGGCGTCGTTGCCGGGGAAGTATAATTTAATTTCAAGTCTATTTAATTTTGTTTATAGTTTATTTTTCTTTATTTGAAATTTTATTGCTTTTGTGTGTTTTTATTCTTTTGCATTTGCATTTGCATGAGCATTTGGTCACGTACACTTAGTGGTCGACTCATTCGAAATAACTATTTATTTTTACAAAACATGGCGGAAGAACATATCCAAGAAAATGAAGATGAAATTCAATCTCAACATGATCATGATAGACGAAGAACACTTAGAGATCACATTAATCCTACACGTACTAGTGCACCTTCATGTCTAGTTTTTCCCCCTGATGCATTTCATTTTAATTTTAAGCCTGGTATTATCCAACTTTTACCCAATTTTCATGGCTTAGATTCTGAAAATCCATACATGCATTTACGAGAGTTTGAAGAAGTGTGCAACACATATAATGATCTAAATTATAGCATGAACACCATTCGACTTAAGCTTTTTCCTTTTTCTTTAAAAGATAAAGCTAAAACTTGGCTACAAAATCTTAGATCGGGATCCATTCAAACTTGGGATGAATTGCAACAACAATTTTTGAAAAAGTTTTTTCCATCTCATTGAACAAATTCTTTCAAAAGGCAAATCATCACTTTCACTCAAAAACAAGGAGAAAATTTTTATCAGTGTTGGGATAGATACAAAGAATTGCTTAATCTTTGTCCACATCATGGTTTTGAAATTTGGAGAGTTGTTTCTCAATTTTATGAAGGCTTAACACCTAAAGATAGGCAAATGGTTGAATTTATGTGTAATGGAACATTTGAAGATAAAGATCCAAACGAGGCAATTGATTATCTCGATTCATTAGCTGAAAATGCTCAAAATTGGGACACTATAGGTACAATCGAACCATCAAACAAGATTCAATCTCCTACATCTGGTGGAGGTATGTACACTCTCAAAGATGAACATGATCTTCAAGCTAGATTTACCTCTTTGGCAAGAAAAGTTGAGGCACTTGAATTGAAAAAGAATGGTCAATTAAAATCTGTTCAAGAAATTGTGTGTCACATCTGTGATACAAGTGATCATTTTACAAAAGATTATCCCACTTTACCCTCTATTAAACAATGTCTCCATGAACAAGCCAATGTTTTGAACAATTTCAAAAGGCCAAATTTTGAACCATTTTCTCAAAATTACAATCCAGGTTGGCGAAATCATCCAAATTTTAGTTGGAGGAATGATAATGCTGCACAATTTTCACAACCACATTTCCAAAATCAACAAAATTTTCAAAATTATGCACCTTATGTTCCTCCAATTAAAAGAAATTTGGAAGATACATTGAATTCTTTCATTGCAAAGCAAGAGTCTATCAATACTCAAACTGCTCAAACCATGACAGATTTGAAAGATACTCTTGCTAAATTTGCATCTGCACTTAATGTTCATGAGAAAGGTAAATTTCCTTCACAACCTCTGCCTAATCCCAAGGATCAACATTCACAAACTGGAACTTCTGGAACTCAACCGATGGATCAGGTAAAATCTGTTATTACCCTTCAAAGTGGTAAGGTTGTGGAAAAATCCATTCTTGAACCTTGTGAAGATGATGATAAATCAACTCCAAAGGGTAAGGAAGTGGATCCCATAACTTCCGAAGAGGAGGTTCAACAGACAGTGTTACCACCATTCCCTCATGCATTGAAAAATACAAAAAAATCAAATTTGAATTCTGATATATATGATATTTTTAAACAAGTAAAAGTTAATATTCCTTTATTAGATGCAATAAAATAGGTACCATCATATGCTAAATTTTTGAAAGACTTGTGCACTGTGAAAAGAAAATTGAATGTGAAAAAGAAAGCATTTTTAGCCGAACAAGTAAGTGCAATCATTCAAAATAATAATAATTTGAAATACAAAGACCCTGGTTGTCCTACTATTTTATGTATTATTGGAGAACGAAAGATTAAAAAAGCCTTGCTTGATCTTGGAGCTAGTGTTAATTTACTTCCATATTCAGTTTATCAAGAACTCAATCTAGGCGAGTTAAAATCTACTTCGGTAACACTTTTACTTGCTGATAGATCTGTTAAAGTGCCAAGAGGTATGGTAGAAGACGTGTTGGTCCAAGTTGATAACTTTGTATATCCTGTCGATTTCATAGTTTTAGATACACAACCTATCGAAGCTTGTAATGCAATTCCTGTAATTCTGGGTTGTCCATTTTTAGCAACTTCTAATGCTCTTATAAATTGCAGGAATGGAATAATGAAGTTGTCATTTGGTAACATGACCTTGGAGCTCAATGTTTTTAATCTTTGTAAGCAACCACTTGACAAAGGAGATGAAATTGAAGATGAAAATCTTATTGAAACTCTTGTGGAAGAAAACATTCAAGAAGGGAGTACTCGTGATCAATTAGATATCTGTTCAATTGAAACTGTTAAAGAAAATATTGAAATTGATCTTGATGATTTTATCAGGTATCACTCGTTACCAGGATCAGAGAAAGAATTTGATGCAAAATATGAGAACAAAGACGAACCACCCATATTGGAGTTAAAACCCTTGCCAGAAGAATTGAAATATGCATTTCTTGGAGAAGATGAAACATATCCGGTGGTAATTTCTTCCAAACTAGAAAGTGATCAAGAAGGTAAATTAGTTGATATGCTTAAAAGACATAAAAATGCAATTGGTTGGACACTAAAAGATCTCAAGGGCATTAATCCACTAATTTGCACACGCAAAATTCATTTAGAAGAAAATGCTAAACATCTCAACAACCACAAAGGAGATTAAATCCACACATGAAAGATGTTGTGAAAACTGAAGTTCTCAAACTACTTGATGTTGGGATTATCTACCCTATTTCTGATAGTAAGTGGGTAAGCCCAACACAAGTAGTTCCGAAAAAATCTGGCATCACAGTGATAAAAAATGAAAAAGGTGAATTGTTAACAAGTCGAGTCCCATCTAGTTGGCGGATGTGTATTGATTATAGAAAATTAAATGACGCCACTAGAAAAGATCATTTTCCATTACCATTTTTGGATCAAATTTTAGAAAGAGTAGCAGGTCATCCATACTACTGTTTTCTTGATGGATATTCAGGTTATTATCAAATTCCCATTACACTCGAAGATCAAGATAAAACTACATTCACATGTCCTTTTGGAACATTTTCATTTAGAAGGATGCCATTTGGATTATGCAATGCCCCAGCAACATTTCAAAGATGTATGCTAAGCATTTTTTGCGACATGGTTGAAAATTGTTTAGAAATTTTCATGGATGATTTAACTGTCTTTGGGAATACATTTGATAATTGTCTTGAAAATTTGGAAAAAGTTTAAAAAGATGCGAGGAAAAAGGTCTTATTTTAAATTGGGAAAAATGTCATTACATGATTACTTCTGGAATTGTTTTGGGACATGTCGTGTCATCTCATGGAATTGAAGTTGATAAAGCAAAAGTTGATTTCATTGCCAATTTACCCCCTCCAAAAACCATTAAAGAAATTCGCTCATTTTTGGGACATGCTGGATTTTATAGGAGGTTTATAAAGGACTTTAGTTTAATCTCTAAACCCATTTGTAACCTCTTAACAAAAGACACTGCATTTGAGTGGACTCAAAAATGTCAAAATTCTTTTGATAAAATCATTCGACATTTAACATCAGCTCCTATCATGCAACCTCTTGATTGGTCTTTACCATTTGAAATCATGTGCGATGCGAGTGATTATGCAGTCGGTGCAGTATTGGGTCAAAGAAGATACGGTAAGCCTTATGTGATATATTATGCAAGTAGAACTTTAAACAATGCTCAAATGAATTACTCCACAACTGAAAAAGAACTACTTGCTGTAATATTTACATTAGATAAATTTCGTTCTTATTTGATTGGATCAACGACTATTGTGTTTACTGATCATTCTGCTATTAGATATTTGTTGACGAAACAGGATGCAAAGCCACGACTGATACGATGGGTTTTGTTGCTCCAAGAATTTGACATTGTGATCAAAGATAAAAAAGGAACCGAGAATGCCGTAGCCGATCATTTATCGAGACTAGTAACAGGATCATCTTGTGAAATGACACCAATTAACGATAATTTTCCTGATGAACATCTATTTTCAGTTACTACTACACCTTGGTTTGCTAATATAGTAAATTTTCTTGTGACAGGAAAAATGCCACCGCAATGGAGTTCCCAAGATAAGAGAAATTTTTTGAATGAGGTAAAAAACTTTTATTGGGATGATCCGTATCTGTTCAAGTACTGTCCAGATCAAATTTTTCGACGTTGCATACCCGAAAATGAGGTAAGTAGTGACATTAAATTTTGTCATACAGAAGCATGCGGAGGACATTTTTCTTCAAAGAAAGCAGCTGCAAAAATCCTGCAGTGTGGATTTTATTGGCCCACTTTGTTTAAAGACACCCACGAAATCTGCAAGATCTGTGAAAATTGTCAAAAATTGGGTGCAATTTCAAAAAGAAACATGAAGCCTTTAAATCCTATCAATGAAATTGAAATCTTTGACTGTTGGGGAATTGATTTTATGGGACCTTTTCCACCGTCGTTTGGATACTTGTATATTTTAGTTGCAGTTGATTATGTTTCCAAATAGATAGAGGCAATTCCATGTCAAACAAATGATCATAAAATCTTCATCAAATTTTTGAAAGAAAATATTTTTAGTAGATTCGGAATTCCTCGAGCTATGATAAGTGATGGGGGAACTCACTTTGTTAATAAACCATTTGCTTCATTAATGAAAAAATATGGTATTACTCACAAAGTAACTACTCCTTATCATCCTCAAACAAATGGACAAGTTGAATTAGCTAATAGGGAGATAAAGCAAATTTTGAAAAAAACTGTTAACTCAAATAGAAAAGATTGGTCTCTGCGACTTAATGATGCACTTTGGGCATATCGAACAGCTTTTAAAACATCATTGAATATGTCTCCCTATAGGTTGGTTTATGGAAAACATTGTCATTTGCCTGTAGAATTGGAACATAAAGCTTATTGGGCGATCAAAACTTTAAATTCAAGCATGGATGATGCCAAAAAATTGCGTAAATTGCAACTTAATGAACTTGATGAACTCAGAAATGATGCGTATGAGAATTCAAGGATTTATAAAGCAAAAATCAAATCATTTCATGATAAAACAATTCTTAGAAAATCTTTTGAGATTGGTAAAAAGTTTTGCTTTATAATTCTCGACTTCACATATTCCCAGGAAAATTACGATCAAGATGGACAGGCCCATATGTTGTAAAGCATGTGTATCCTTATGGAGCTGTGGATATTGAAAATCCTAAAAATGGTGATGTTTTTAAAGTGAATGGACAAAGGCTTAAACCATTTTTGGAAAATGAAATCTTTCAAGAAGAGTTTATTTCTCTTTCTGATCCTTAAATTTTTATGTTGCATTTAATTTTGTTTGTTTTTATTCCAGGTTTCCTTAATCTTTTTATTTTCCCGGTTAAATGGCGGATAATGGTACTCCGTGACTCTCATAGTCGGTTAAATCAGTTTCCCACAATTGCTGATACAAAAATAAAAAAAAAATCATTTCTTTTCTTTTCAAAATGGATGAAATTCTCTCAAAAAATTGTAAATATTTTCCCTCTGTTTCTGAAAGTGTTCTAAGAAAAATTTATACAGGAAGGTGTGAAAGATTGAGATTGCTAATGCAAAAAAGAATTCCAGAAGATATTCGTCTTGTAATTGAAGCTAAGGTCCGATTAGGAGGAAAAGTTCCACAATCATTGCTCATTCGGTATTTGCCTGGATTAGGAAAAAGCAATTATGCGAAAAAACGAAGGGCCAAAAGTTTAGGGGTTTGTCATAAGTGTGCGAGACGGACTTGTGACAAACGATGCAGATCTTTGGGATGTGTTTCCAATAACAGAGAAGATAAAATTGATTTCATTAAGAATGGGCTGAGTAAGGAGTCTTTAGATAACATCTTATTGACTCTTGAGACGCATTCTAGTGGACATGTGCATATTGAACTTCTCTGTTTATGGAAACAATTTCAAGATGAGCGTCATAGTCTTGGAAATCTGACTAAAAAAGACTCTGTTTGCCAATTTATAAGAAAATTGGATGGGAAGCATATCCTCGACTCATAGAAGGCGTTGAAGCCGTTTCTGGACGTAAAACCAGAGGAAAATCGTGAGCCACAATCACACTACTGTTTATATGCATGTGTGTCATTATTGTTTTTACTATTTATTCTGTTTACAGCTGTGACCCATAGTTTTGTCATGATAACATAATACCCCTATAAAATCTCTCATTTTTCTCTCTATTTTCGCAGAAAAAAAAAAGAAAGTAAAAACATGGCTGGATCCTCTGCACAAACATTGAAAAATATTTGTGTATTTTGTGGGTCGAGTCCTGGAAAAAATGAAGTGTTTGTAGAAGCAGCGAATAATCTTGGAAAGATATTGGCTGAGAGAAAAATTCACATGGTATATGAGGGAGGTAATATTGGGTTAATGGGATCTGTTTCAACATCTGCTCATCTTGGAGGTAGTCAGGTTTTGGGTATTATTCCTACAGCTTTAGCTGAAGGAAATATTAGAGGTGTTACGATTGGGGAAGAATTAAAAGTTTCTTCTATGTATGAAAGAATCACCAAAATGATTGAAAATTCTGATGCTTTTATCGCACTACCAGGTGGTTTTGGTACATTAGAAGAAATTTTTCACACTGTTTCTTGGGCACAACTTAATATCCATAATAAACCTGTGGGCTTGTTGAATATCAATAACTATTATGACAGTTTGTTGACATTTATTGATAAAGCTGTGGAACAGAATTTCATTTCAGAAAATTCACGACGGATGCTCATCTGTGCTTCGACTGCCGACCAATTAATTGATGATTTGGAAGCTTTTGTTCATAATCCTGATCCGATGATAGAAAATATCAATTGGTCGCAATAAAGCAGTAAGAAAAGGAAGTTGGATCATTTATTCAAACGTCGTGGATTGGTTTGCGTTTGTTTCAGTTTGTTATCTTCAATAAAATTCCAGGTGATATCTCTTTCATTATGTACTCTTTATTAATAGCTATTTTGACATTAGGGACAATGTCATATTCTGATTGGGGGGAGAACAAATTTAAAAAAAAAAACAAATTTAAAAAAAAATTAAATATTATTTTAAAATAAAACCATGTTTATTGTTTGTACCTTAGTAATTTTTGCAAAAATGTCATACTTTACATATTTGAATGATTTAAATTAGAACATGTATTAATCTATTTAAGAACGTTTAAATTTTTATTTGAACAAAGGTCATTTTTAATATTCTGATGAATATAAAAATATGATTTATGAAATCTTTTTGAGTGATTAACCATTGTGATAAAATTAGATATTAAAGTATATGGCCCAAGATATACCTTATAAGAGTGCCTAAAATTTTAAACTCACACATATTTTGTGAGTGAGTGTAGAGGACTGAGAAAACAGCTTTCGAGCCTTTATTGATCATGAGAGAGACTATCTATTGTTTAGATCTTGAGTTCTTATTTTGAAAAAAAAATGATATCTCCTGAAAAAAAAAGAGGAGAAAAAAAAAAGAAAGATATTGAAGATTTATATAATTTTTAAGTTATAAGCTACGACCCATATATCTCTCATAAAAAAAAAGAGAGAGAAAATTATTGTACAAATTAAATAAATATGTGGTCAAGAAGCATAAACTTAGTTGATTCCATGATGTTATGAAAAAAAAATAATAAAAATTATCAGGAAAAAAAAATATATAATAAGAACAACTAGATTTTGAATCAATGGATTTTCTATCTTTTGATTAGTTTGGCTCGTTTGTCTGTCTGCATTCTGTAAACCATTTCCTTGAGCATTTATCTGTATTCCAACTCCATGAGAGAAATCGTTGCCATAAATTTGAAACATTTATTAACCTGTGAGGATTTGGAGTTGAGACTCTTACTAGGAATTTCTAAAGGCCGTATACATTTAACTACCTGAAATAAGCTTTGAATTGATCATCTCAACTTATTTCACAAATTATAATTATGATGATCTTGATATAACTTTGACAGTTTTCAAATTTAATTTTAACACTTAGATAGTTTTGATTACATTTCTATTTAAATTAATCAATATGTTTTGTATTGCTATTAACGCTTAAATTTCTAGGGACTAGCAATAAGCTGGTTGGGGAGTGTGATAAAGATAAAAAATTGTACATTAATTAAATGTTTTATAATATAAATATATAGTTTTTGTTTTATTAAATGTTTAAATATTACATGTTTTATAATAAATTGTATAAAATATAAGTTGTGTGTAATTATAAGTTTTTACTATTTTTTACAGGTTCGATAAAACAAGAATAACCTTGGCGTTGCAAATGGGATTAAGATGATTCTTGGACCTGTAGAAAGTTGATTATAATATCTACAATATTGGTGACAAGCATGAGATAAAAATTCTCTCACAATTGGGATCAAATTAAGCAACAAATAAATTTACTAAAGGAGTGACAGTTTTACCATGCTCTAGTATTTTGACCATATCTCTCAAATTAATTGGTCAAATATTCTGAAAAAAATACCACAATTAGACAACTCAATTATCCACATGTTTCTTTTTACCAACTGAGCTATATCCCCCCGAGCCAAGTGGAGCATGCATGAAGTAGTGAGATGCTTCTTCTATTCTTATTCTTTTCCCTGGCGCAGCTGGGCCATCCTGGACTTGAACCAGAGACCTCGCTCGTGAAGAAGCAAATTCGGAGAAGAAGATTTTCAAAAGTGATGTGCAATATAATATTAATTTCTTGGAACACCAATGAAGACTTATGTGTAAAAAAATAATATTTTATTTGTTGTTGTCTCCCCAAATTTGGCTATAAATAGGGGTGCATTGTAATGTATTAAGATATCCCTCATTCTATGAACAAACCATTGAGTTCATAATATTTCTCTCTATGTTTTTCTTTTATTTCTTCATTTAAATATAATTAGCATGTCAATTTCATATTCAAAGTTTTACACTTTGAATAATGAATAGCTAACTTCCTAAAGTTGAGATGATAAGGTGAAACTCTTTGCATGATAATAAGGTTATTAAAAGGTAAGAATCTATGTTTTATATTATTTAATCATTATTTATTGTTTATGTTATATTTATTTCTTTAAGCATTTTTATACCCTACTTATAAGTGGGAGTTTTGATTTATTGTTGCTATATGTTATACTAAATTTTGGAACCATTTAAATGTTAGTTTGGTATTACCAACCATTTAAAGTGGATGCCTTGATTTATTATATATAAATATATTATAATATTAAATTCTTGGAACCATTTAAATGTTAGTTTGGTTTTACCAACCATTTAACTTGGATTCCTTGATTTACTATATATAAATATATCATAATAATATTTTCTTGGTACCATTTAAATGTTAGTTTGGTTTTACCAACCATTTAAAGTGGGAACCTTGATTTAGTATTTACAAATATATATATAACACAATAAATACTTGACCACATTTATAAGTTTTGGTATATATTATATATTTATGAGATAATAATTTATAACATAATATAAATATGATTATTTAATATATTGGAACCATTTTTATTAAGTGGATTTCAATATTGTTCGTTAATGTTAACTTTATTAAAATACCAAGAGTGGATCCTTTAATCTCAACTACTTAAATTAAAATTTGAACAATTAAAATTTACCCATTAAAGATTCAAACAATTAAAATTAAAAAGGAAAAAAGACAAAAACAATAACAAAAAGACATTGTAGTGGACTTGTAATTACCTTAGCTTGCATGTGGATACGATATTCGGACTCACCGAATTATACTACTTGTGTGGACAACCTGCTCTTGGGAGTGCAAGAATCAAAGTCGCAACAGTGCCCCTAATTGCGAATGATGCTGGAGCAAAGTTGAGGCATTTACAAGATGGTCTGCGGCCGATCTTGCGCCGCGATGTTAGGGTGGCTGGCCCTACTACTTATGATGTTGCCGTCTCCAGCGCTCTAGCTGCAGAGCAGGATCAACAGGATATACAGAGAGACCGCCAGGGCAAGCGCCTAGTCCAGATGCCACACCGTCCTCCTCCTCAGCAGAAGCATCAGAACAAGAGGCCTTTCCATGGCCCACCCAAGAACAGAGGACAGCGGCAGCAGCAGCAGGGACGTGTAGTCTCGAGGACTTTTGAGCACCCAGTCTGTCCTAGGTGCACACGCCACCATGCTGAAGCGTGTATGTATGGTTCTGGGAAGTGTTACAAGTTTGGTAGTCCAGACCACTTGCTGCAGCAATGCCCACATTGGAGTCTGCCTACCCAAGGCAGAGTCTTTACTCTCCATGCAACAAAGACAAATCCCGACACCATGCTCATGAAAGGTATCTTAAAGCTTTAAGTTAATATTCGAAATTCAATGTTTTGGAAATTTACGTTTTGGGTTGAGGTTTTGAACATAGAATTGACGATAGGATTTCATGCTCTAATCAGTATTATTTTTGGGAATTTAGTTTAGGAGAACTCTAGCCTTTGCATGTCTATAAGTTTAGTTCTTGTAACTATGGGGTTCAACTTAGCGTTCCAACCTTTCAGGGAGAATTTTTATAGTGGGTTCAGCTACGAAACCCTTGATAGACTCAGGGGCTACTCACTCGTATATTAGAGAAACCTTTGCTAACTTTCTCAAGGTCAAGACCATTGGGCTAGATATAGCCTATTCAGTAGTATTGCCTTCTGGTGAGGAGATGACAGCTACTAGTGTGATCCGAGACATAGACCTCGAGCTTCATGGCAATCTTGTTTATGCGGATCTTATCGTTCTGCCGATGCCAGAGTTTGACATCATTCTGGGGATGGACTGGCTATTAAGGAAAAGAGTTTTGATCGACTTCCAGCGGAGATCTGTTCTAGTCTGACCGCATGGGATGGAGCAGTTCTTATTCGAGCCAGACAGGTACTTTCATTTACCGTGTTTGATATCTTCTGTCCAGGCTAGGAAGCTCATGCATAGAGGGTGTCGGGCGTTTTTAGCGACTTTTGTATCTGTCCCCGAGGCACCCAGTCAGTCAGCCTCAGATGTTCCGATTGTTAGGGATTTCCTAGATGTTTTTCCTGAGGACGTCTCCAGTATGCTACCCGAGCGAGAGGTGGAGTTTTCTATTGAGTTTATGCCAGGTACGGCTCTGATCTCAAAAGCACCGTACCGATTAGCACCGACAGAAATGGCAGAACTCAAGAAACAGATTCAGGAACTTCTAGATAAGGAGTTCATTCGCCTGAGTTTTTCACCATGGGGCGTGCCAGTCTTGTTTGTGAAGAATAAGGATGGTACGATGAGGCTTTGCATCGACTTCCGGGAGTCGAACATAGTTACAGTGAAGAACAAATACCCACTTCCGTGGATTGAAGATTTATTTGATCAGTTACAGGGAGCTTCGGTATTCTCAAAGATTGATCTGAGTTCCGGTAATCACCAGTTGAGGGTGAAAGATGCCGATGTTTCCAAGACTGCTTTTAGAACTCGTTATGGCCACTTTGAGTTCCTTGTGATGTCGTTCGGTTTGACGAATGCGCCAGCGATCTTCATGGATCTCATGAATCGCGTATTTCAGCTGTATCTTGATCAGTTCGTGATAGTATTCATAGACGACATCCTCGTCTACTCAAAGAATCAAGAGGATCATAGCAGACATCTGACCACAGTTTTGCAAACCTTGCAAAAGTACAAGTTATTCGCAAAGTTCAGTAAGTGCGAATTCTGGTTAGAGAAGGTGGCGTTCTTAGGCCAAATTGTTTCTAACAGTGGTATTGAGGTAGACCCAGCAAAAGTTGCAGCAGTCGGAGATTGGGTTGTGCCGTAGAATGCATCAGAGATCCGTAGTTTCTTTGGGTTAGCAGGATACTATCGGAAGTTTATTCAGGGATTCTCCTCCATCGCTGTTCCACTCAACTCATTGACAAAGAAGAATGTTAAATTTTTGTGGAGAGATGAGTGTCAGAAGAGCTTCGATACTTTGAAGCAAGCTCTTACCTCAGCACCAGTACTGGCCATGCCTTCAGGGCCCGGAGATTTTGTTTTGTATGCCGATGATTCGAAGCTCGGTTTAGGCGCAATATTGATGCAGCATGGGAAGGTGATAGAGTATGCTTCTCGTCAGCTGAAAATCCATGAGAAGAATTACCCTACCCATGATCTAGATTTGGCCGCCATAGTTTTTGCCTTGAAGATTTAAAGGAAATATTTGTACGGAGAGAAGTGCCAGATCTTTACCAACCATAAGAGCCTCAAGTACTTATTTATGCAGAAAGAGCTGAATATGCGTCAGAGGCGTTGGTTGGAGCTAGTGAAGGACTATGACTGCGACATTAACTACCACCAGGGTAAGGCTAATATAGTTGCGGATGCACTGAGCAGGAAGGTCGCAGTGATGGATCATCTAGCGATTTCGAGACCTCTTCAGTCTGAGATAAAGAGGTTTGATCTAGAGACTTATCCTCGAGGTAGAGTTCCCCGTCTATCTACTTTGACGATTTGGTCTTCTCTTCTAGGCCGTATTCGCAATGGTCAGTCAGAAGATGAGCAGTTGGCAAAGTGGAAGCAGGGGGATGAGGCCAAGGGCAGTATCTTGTATTCAGTTAGCGACGGTATTGTGAGATACCGATACAGGATGTGGGTCCTAGAAGTGATTCTATTCGAGCAGATATTCTATCAGAGGCCCACATGTCACCGTACTCTATTCATCTTGGGAGTACGAAGATGTACAAAGATCTGCAGTTGTTGTATTAGTGTCCCGGAATGAAGAAAGATATCAGATGTTTCATATCAGAGTGTCTGACGTGCCAGCTAGTGAAAGCAGAGCATCAGAGACCAGCAGGCTTAATCAAGCCTCTTCCTATTCTCGAGTGAAAATGGGAGAATGTTACCATGGACTTCGTGACCGGTTTGCCGAAGTCAGTCAGAGGATCAAATGCTATCTGGGTTATTGTTGATCGTCTTACCAAATTAGCGCACTTCTTGCCTATCAAGACGACCTTCACCATGATTCAGTATGCAGAGTTGTATATCCGAGAAATAGTCAGACTTCATGGTATTTTCGTTTCTATAGTATCTGACAGAGATCCTAGATTCCCTTCCGCATTTTGGAAGAGTCTGCATTCAGCAGTGGGTACGAAGTTGTTGTTTAGCACAGCTTTCCACCCTCAGACAGATGGGCAGTCAGAGAGAATTATCTAGATTTTGGAGGATCTTCTACGTGCTTGTGTCATCGACTTTTCTGGGGGTTGGTAGTCGAATTTGCCATTAGTAGAGTTCACCTATAACAACAGTTTCCAGGCGTCTATTGCTATGGCTCCGTTTGAAGCACTGTATGGTCGTAAGTGCAGATCTCCTGTTCATTGGGATGAGGTAGGGGAGAGATCAGAATTGGGTCCGGAGATTATTCAGCAGGCTTCCGATGTAGTAGTCAAGATCCGTGATAGGATGAGGACTGCTCAGAGTCGACAGAAGAGTTATGCGGATCAGAGGAGGAGAGATTTAGAGTTTGCCGTGGGCGACCATGTTTTCGTGAAGGTATCACCTATGAAAGGTGTCATGCGGTTCGGAAAGAAGAGAAAGCTCAGTCCGAGATTCATTGGACCATTTGAGATCCTCGACAGGGTTGGGACGTTAGCTTATCGTGTTGCTCTTCCGCCGAATCTGGCCAGAGTACACAATGTGTTCCACGTCTCTATGCTGAGGAAGTATATGGCAAATCCTTCTCATGTCTTGAACTTTGAGCCGTTGCAGCTTACTCCGAACCTGTCTTATGAGGAGAGACCAGTGCAGATCTTAGACAGACACGAGAAGAAGCTTCGGAACAAGCTGGTTAAGCGAGTGAAAGTCAAATGGCTTAACCATTCAGAGGAGAAAGCTACGTGGGAGTCTGAGCCAGATATGAGGAGTCGATACCTCGAGTTATTCGGTAAGTTTTAATTTCGATGACGAAATTTCTCTTAAGGGGGGAGAGTTGTAGAACCCGTAAATCAGACTACGTATAAGCTATGCATAATTTCTAGCATTTAAATTAAAATGATTTTTATGCATGTGAATTTAATTTTTTTCTTTAAATTTAATTATTTTATGCAGTAGTTTAGTTGTTATCTTTTCAGTTAAATAAGTGAGGCCGAACTGGAGTTGGAATAATGAGATAAATTTTAATATTAAGAAAAATTCCTAGAATTTATTTAAGATAAATAATAAGTTAATTGAATGTAAAAGAAAGTTTAAGAATTTAATTAGTTAATTAGATATAAGTAGTAAATAATTCTTTTGGGTTCAATAATTAATTAAAAAGCCTAAATTAAAATATGTGACCAATTGAGATGAGTTAATCCAGACTTATTTTAATTAAGAAATTTCAACGTAACATGTTAGTAATTTAATTTAAAGATTTAGCCATGGATGCAAGATAATGTTATTCCTTAATTAATTTATTAATTCAATAAAATATTTAATAGGTGGATAAAACTCTAAAGAATTAAAATACAATATTTTTACCTCCCATTTTATCTAGATTTTGGCCCTCACCATTGAAGATTGGATTTAATTTACAACTCACTATTATTTGATTCCTTTCCGTATCCCTTTCATGGTAATTAATCCCCTTCATTTTAGATCCTCATTAATTAATAATTAAGAAATTTTTCTCCCCACTTTAATTAGCAAAAAAAAAAAAAAAAATTCGGTCACCCTTTCTTTTTAAAAGATTTAAATTAGTTTGACAACTCAATTCCATGATATCTTTCCTTAATCTTTTCTAGGTAGATAATTTCCCCCAATTTTAAATCACCAACAATTAAATAATTAACCAATTTTCTACCTTGTTCCTAGACCAAATAATCGACCCAGTGCACCCTCATTTATCCTTCAAAAATCTTTTGATATCAAATCATTCCTTATCTCATAAACTAGAAAGATAGAAAGATTCATTCCTCCCTTTTATCTTGCAACCTCCTCCTTCACTTCCTAGACACTTTCTTTTCTCCATTTTCGAAACTTCAGAGCTTAAACTTCAAGAGAAAACCGTGAGAAATTAGTGAGGAAACAAGAGAGAAAACTAGTAGAAAGTAAAGCGCTCCATCTCCTCCGCGCCGCGTTGTCGTTTCGTTTGTTTTTCTTTCAAAAAAAACCAAGGCATGTTTATATTTTCTTTTACTCCTCAATCAAGACATACTGATTTTTAAACAACACATGTGCATGATTTTTTAACCATGAAAACCGAAATGAAGACAGCTTATTTTTCGAAACATGTACAGAAATTTTTTGTCTTCCTTGTGCTCTTCACGATTTCGGCTGTTATTGTTGTTTTAGGAGGGTGGCTCGATCCTAGGCTCCAAAGGCTGCACCTAGGCACGTACTAGTGTGTTTCAGGATCACGTTGGTCCATTAGTTCAAGCCCCATGCACGCTGGAATTGAGAAAATACAGCAACTCTTCCCTAGTGTCATATTGAGTCTCGATTTTCTGTTTTGCTGTCAAGGGGGAGATGATTCTGATCTTGGCTGCCCTAAGGGCTATAGCCATGGTTAGAACGTCTCCTTATTATGCCTAAGACAAGACCAAGTCGACCTTTCAAGGCTTGGTCCATGGTTGCATCGGTTTTCAAACAAAACAAGACAAGCCCCTTTGATCCCTTCATTTTCTGCACAAGTTGGTTTTCGGTTTTGTGGTTTGGTGTGGATCTTGGTTTGGATTCTGGCCCTTAGCCATGGTTCATACCATACCTCTTGATGTCTAGATCATGCCATGGTCAATCAAATGGCCACTGGAATGGTCCATGACAGCAAGAAAGATTGCAACACCACACGCGTTCATATGCGTTCTCGGGTGAACAGTTTCGGGTTGTTTTGGTGTTGTTTGGATTGTATCTGGCCTAGGGCCCTTAGCCATAGTTCACACCATATCTTAGGATGTCGGTAAGAAGCTCTGGTCGGTGGTTCAAGCCCCAATGGCCAATAGCCTCGCAAACAAAGCGATGCAAGTGCAAGCGCTGCTGCTGTAATTTTTGGACAGCAACTTGGTGATTCGGTTCAGAGACTAGTTTGATTTCTTGGTTGGATTTTAGCCTATGGCCTTGGGCTGGACAGTACCTCATCAAGTTAGAAGGTCATGTTTTTGGCCGTTCGTGATTTGGTTAAGTTTAGAGGTCGTACGAGAATTTACGGTGCAATGTGCCAAAGTGACTCTCGAAAGAGCGTTTCATGTTTTGGCCTCCATTTACCAAATTTCGACTTGTACAATTTTTAACAGCATTATTTCATCATTTTAGGTGTATTTTAATCATGACTAAATGATGATTCGATGTTGGTTCGGGTTGGTACGGAGTCATGGTTAGAATTTAAGTTGTTGGTCTAGTTGGCCCCATTTTTGGGTTCAATTACGAAGTCTTTCTCAAGTTAAGATTACTTGCATTTTTCTCATGTTAGAATTAGGTCACAGCGAGCCTGGGAACGATTCAACCCATTCGGTAAAATGATACAGGAAGTATAATTATATTACGTGCATAAAAATATAAAATGTTCATTTTTGAGATTTATGCGATATTGCTTGTGGTCACTTCACTATCATGGGATTGCAGCTTATCATGGGATATTACTTCATCCGATGGCCACTGACCGGTTCATGTTCATTTATTGGTACGGATATCCAGTCCAAGGGCTGTGATGATCTCTACCGTCCAGTATACTGTGGTTTAGTCTGATCAGACGATTCAGTTCATTTTATGGGCCACTTGCGTAGAACATAATCTCAACGGAAAATTATGATATACTATTTTATGATAGGGCTCGATTGAGCAAACATTTCACTTAAGATTTTCAGTTCAGTTATGAACGTATTTATAATTATTAATGACATGATATTCTCACGTTACGCCAGACTTATGATAATTTTTACCTTGCATGCTATTTTACTATATTAACTTGTTATTTACGATATATGCATGATGAGTCTTTAGACTCACTAGACTTGATTGTTGTAGGTACTGATGAGGTCGGGACCGAGGGCGTGGACCAGTGAGCCATCTTGGGTCGGCAGTAGTAGGAACCCGATGACCTCATTTTCAGCACTTACATTTTTATTTCAAACTCATATTTTATTTTGTTGAATTATTTTAAGTTGTTACTTTGAAACAAACATTTACTTCCGCTGCTACTTTAAACATTGAATATTTTTTTATCAGTTTATTTATGAATGAGGCATTTTATTTATTTTAAAAGAAAATTTTTAATTTTTGTGCAAATTTTCAAATACGAATTTCGGGCCTCTACAAATTACATGACTTATTTGTTGATCTCAAAGCTTATGAGTATGAACTGCAGACAAGAGAAAGAGAACCTTCAACACCAACAGTCACTACTGCTCTAAGTGCCATAAAACTAGAACCAACTGGTTCAATTAAGAAGACTGCAAAACAAATGAGTAATGACGCAATGTCATTATTTTTCAATAAATTTGGAAACTTTATGAGAAGAAATAAATATTATTTCCAGCGACAATATCAGAATAACAATTCAAAAGAAAATCCAAATTATTGCAAAAATTGTGGCAAGATAGGACACTTCATTGCTGACTTCCATAAACCAAAGAAGGACATTCAACATTCAACTGAAAAAGGAAAGAAGTCAGTTGATTTCAGAAGACGAGACAAGAATGATAAAAGATCATTCAAGAAGAAACATGAGGTCCTGATAAAAGCAAATCCAAATGGGGCTGAGACTGATAGTGAAGAGTCAGAGTCTGAGAGCTTGAGCTGCTTCAGCGATGAAGATGGAGTAATGGCCAATGAAGCAGAACTGGAATCAATGGTGAAAAGTTATTTGATTTCAGTTCAACTAATTTTACACGAGAATAACTCATTTCTACACTGCATGACATGGTCAATGAGTATCACAAGCTTGCTCTTTCATTTGAGAAAGCCAAAGCTAAGCAAACTGATCCCCAAGACAACAAAATTGAAACTGGCGAGTCGTTGAATTGTTGAGTCTAATAAGGGAGATTGCGAAGCAAAAAGCTGAAATGATTGAGAATCAAGATTTGATTCAGCAGTTGAAAAATGAAATTTTAAAACAAACTGATCTGATTCAAGCATGGAACAAGTCATCAATCACGCTGACTGAAATGGAAGGTTTACAAAAATCATTTGCTGACAAAACTAGTTTAAGCTTTAATATCAATGATGAAACCTCTGCACGTGATACAATGTCAAAGTTGAATGAGCACAAAGGAAAGTATATTAACTTTGTGAAATCAACTATGGTAAATGAACTTTCAGAACCAAGTAAACATACTGTCCAACCGATGGAAAACAAATCTAAACAATATGGAATTGGATATAGTCCCAAGAGTTCAACTGATTCACGAAGCTAGTCAACTAAACGGTTCAACTATAATCAGTACTCTAGGAAGGCTATTACAATTATTACAACTGTAAGCCAGTTTAGAAGAGATATCGGATGAACAATCAGTTGAAAAAGGTTAAAAATCATATTGTTTCTTCTGCACACAACACACCAAACACACACGTCGGGAAAAATCATATGGAACACAACAGCTGGAAAGTCAGTCAGACTGATTTAAGTCTGAGTTCCTAAAAGACTAATCAGTTTAGGACCCAAATAGATGTGAGTACCAAAACTATTCATTGTGTGTCATTGCAGGTGACAGGTACATTAGCAGAAAATCAATGTGGTACTTTGATATTGGATGCTCACGACACATGACAAGGGATGCTGATTTGCTATCCAAACTTATCAAATACTCTGGTCGAAACATTAATTTTGGAGACAACTATAAAGGTAGAACTCTGTGTAATGGTAAGCTTATCCATAGTAACGTTATTATTAATGATGTCTTAATTTTTGATAATTTGAAGTATAATTTGATTAGCATCAGTCAGTTATACGACAATAATTTTTCAGTTCAATTCAACAAACACACGTGCACAGTTAAGAACTAAACTGATGAAATCATTATAATTGGTAATAATTGTGGTAACACCGACAAGGTGAGTTGGACTAATCAACCTAATGCACCAGTTTGTTTTGTATTTTCAAAATCTTCTAAGAATGGTTGTGGCATAAAAGGTTGAACCACTTAAATTTGAAATCCATAGCTCATCTGAGTAATCACGATCTTGTAGCCGGTCTGCCTAAAATTGATTTTTCAAAAGATAAAATTTGTTCAGCATGTCAGTTTGGTATACAAGTAAAATGTTCATTAAAAAACAAGGGTAGTAAATCTTCTTCCGAGTGCTTAGAAGTGCTGCATATGGATCTTTTTGGTCCTATACAAGTCATGAGTTTAGAAGGAATGAAATACAACTTTGTAATCGTTGATGATTTTTCAAGATTTAATTGGGTTATTTTTCTCAAATCAAAAGACCAAACTGCTGCACAACTAATTAAGCTTTTCAAAAAATTATTAAAATAAAAATCAATTGGAATTGACAAAATAAGGTATGATCGAGAGACTGAAATTGTCAATCAAAATATTTCTCAATTTTTAGAAAATACTGGAATTAAGCATGAGTTTTCAGCAGCTAGAACACCTCAGCAAAATGGTGTAGCTGAAAGAAGAAATTGTACGCTTAAATAAGCAGCTAGAACGATGCTTACTGATTTCGATATATCTCAGAGATTTTGGACTGAAGCAATAAACACTGGTGTTATACTCAGAACAGATTAGTGATTAATAAAAATCATTGAAAACACCATATGAGATCTCGCATGGAAAGAAAAGTGTTGTATCCTACTTCAGAATATTTGGTTGCAGATGTTTTATTCATAATAATGCAAAAATCATTTGAAAACTTTTGATGCTAAATTTGCAGAAGGAATATTTTTGGGTTATTCACTAATTAGTAAAGTTTATAGAGTGTTTAATAAATGTACTTTGAATTTAGATGAATCAATTCATGTCGTATTTCATGAATCTACACTAACTGATAAGACAAATGATCCAGTTGAGCTAACTGATCGCTTTACATAAATAAGTTTAGAGGATGATAGTGAAGAAGAAGTTCACATCGATTGAAATTTCCTTCAATCACCAGAAGCAGAAGTAGTGGATCAAACGGTTGAACGAGAAATTTCTCCTAACAATCAGTTGGTGGGACAACACGATGATATCCAAATGCCAACTGAAACTGAGGGAGACATTCAGTTACAAACTGAACCAGTTGATGAAGTAGATCTGACTAATCCAAACTATAGATGGAACAAATCACATCCACAAGAATTGATGATAGATAAGCCATCTGATTCGGTAAACCTAGAAACCAAATGTTTAATTTATTTGTTCATTCAGCATTTTTTTTTCAAACTGAACAGAAGAAAACTGATGAAGCTCTATCTGATCCTAACAGGATAAATGCTATGCAAGAAGAGCTAAATCAGTTTACCCATAACAATGTCTGGACTTAAGTTCTAAGAGCTGTTTCTAAAACAATTATAGGTACAAAGTGGGTTTACATAAACAAACTGAACAAAGATGATTCAGTTGTGCGCAACAACGCTAGATTGGTAGCACAAGGATATAGACAAGAAGAAGGATTGATTACGAGAGACATATGCACCATTTGTACGACTGGAAGAAATCATAATATTCCTCGCCTATGCCTCTTTCAAAGACTTCAAAGTTTACCAGATGGATGTCAAGTGTGCATTCGTGAATGGTCAGTTACTGGAAGAAGTGTACATTGAAAAACCACCAGGTTTTGTAAATCACTATTTTCCTAATCATGTTTATCTCTTGAACAATGCTTTGTGTGGTCTTAAACAAGCTCTCAGAGCTTGGTATGAATCTTTATTAAAAAATTTAACTGATCATGATTTACTGTTTTAATAGTGGATAAAGTTCTGTTCAAATTTCAAAGAAATATCATATTTCACTTGTGCTAATTTATGTTGATGATATTATTTTTGGGTCAACTAACCCCAAATTAATCGAGAATTTTGCCAAGATAATGCATGATAAATTTGAGATGTGCATGATGGGTGAACTGAATTTCTTTCTTGGTCTGGAAGGGAAGCAATTTGAAACTTGTACATTATCCGTCAAACAAAATATACAAAGGAACAACTTAAGAAATTTGGCATGGAGACATGTTCAGTTGCAATTACTCCCATGAGTTCATTGATTAAATTAGGATAAAGATAAAGGGGGAATATCAGGTGAGACGACACTTACAGAGGTTTAATAGGTTCTTTACTTTACCTAACTGATAAATGTCCTGATATTCTATTTGTTGTTTGCATGTGTGCTAGATTTCAAGTTGATCCTAAACTATTACATTATACAGCTACCAAACGAATATTGAAATATCTTAAAGGCACACAAAATGTAGGCTTATGGTATGCTAAGGACTCATATTTCAAATTAGTTGGATATTCAGATGCAAATTACGCAGGATGTAAAGTAGATCGTAAAAGCACCAGTGGATCATGTTAGTTTCTAGGAGACAGACTGATTTCTTGGTTCAGCAAGAAGCAAACATCCATACCAAATTCCACAACTGAAGCAGAATATCTATCTGTAGGAAGCTGTTGTGCCCAACTGCTCTGGATTCAGCAATAACTGAAATACTATGGAGACATTGCAGAAGAATCACCAATATTATATGATAATACAAGTACCGTTGCGATTACAAACAATCAAGTTCTTCATTCAGGGACCAAACATATTGATGTCAAACATCACTTCACTAGAGTACATGCTCTCAAGAAGGAAATCAGACTGGAGTACATATCAACTGAACAACAAGCATATGACATCTTTACCAAGCCACTTCCCGAGACTAAGTTTTCTAACTTTCGCATTATTCTTGGCTTAATTGATTTGTCTTAATATTATTCGCTTGATTATATATTTTTGTTGTTATTTAGCTATTATCATTTTGAATGCAAAATAATAAAGCAGTAAAATAATGAACACCGATGAACAAAAAATATGAATTTTATTGATAATATGTAGCTGCTATTACACAATTTAGTTCCCTATCTACTACATCTTGCCAAAGAGACATCCAACTGGACATCTCCTCAGAGGAAGTTCACATGAAACTCTTTGAAAAGGAAATTTTGTCCAAAACTCTATGCTCCTTATTGAGCATAAAATAGTACAGACCTTCATCGGTGGCAAGGTCTGAAGTATGAATGACGGAGAGAAGCCGCATATATTTGATTTCAGTTGCCGTTTTTTCATCTGTGGCAAATATTCCATCTCTTTGGAGATTTTGCATCTCCTGAATCTTCCACTAGATTCAAACCAACTGAAGAAACGAACATAAAAATATGAAGAGACTTCAGTCAACCGTCTACATTTATATTATCCGAGGATGAGATTCTCTTACTCTATTTAATTATATTCGTTTGTTTAGGGGGAATGTTGATTTTTGAATTGGTTAGCTGATAAGACAATTATCAGTTGGTCTTAAACTGAGCTGAATCAGTTTTTAACTGATCACTCAGTTATTTACCTAACTGATCTTATCACGTAGGTTAACTGGTTATCGATAAAATTCCTCATTAAATGTTGTGACTGTCAAAATTACGTAATTAATTATCATTCCTTGTGTAGTGATTGACAACGTTGCCCCACGTAATACAATCTACTTATTTACAGTTACACAACACATATACACGTTTTTCTTTATTCACATGAATCTTGGACTGACACGTGTTCAAAAATTTGAAGAGTCAACAACATAAGTAATCGTGCCACCCTTATTCAGTTCTTTCTCATGTCATTTTATTTTCTCAGAGCTTCTATTCAATCAGAGCATTCAAATCTGCCGAACAGTTTTCTTTGCAGAAATTCACTACTCAAACAAATGGCAAGCCAAACACTATCATTCATTCTCAATGTCATGGCTATCGAATTCGAATCTGTCTTATCGGTAACAGATGAAGCAGTTCGGAGTGTACTTCTGAAAATCAAAGCTGCGGGTTTGAAGATATTTCTTAGGCTGGAAAAACATGCGATTTACCCCAAGGAACTTTAAGAAATCTATGCCAACAACACTATCTTCGACGACGGCAAATCCATTGAACCATCAACAACCAGATGCTGACCATGAATGAGGATTCCTTTAGCACCCTCTTCCAACTAGCATCTGATGGTTCATCTCCTTTCTCGGAGATAAAACTTGCCGATATTGAAGAAATGCAGACGCTGCTATCTGCTGATGGGAAGAAGATCAAGGTATCTGATCCCAAGAAGGAATTGAAGCCAGAAATATAGTTGATGGCTGACATCGTTGCCAAGGGTGTTCTTGCCAAGGCAGGCTCTTTTGCTGACCTCACCCTTGAGAAATTTAAGGTTATGATAGAAATAATGACTGGCAGGAGGCTGAACTGGTCGACCATCATCTTCAATATACTGAAAAATATGGTTCTGTCTTCCAAACAATCCAATGGCTTTGTTGTTCCACTCAGCTACCTGCTGAAGAAATCTGGCTTAGTGGATGACTCAGCTGAGAAGTAATCCAAATTCCAGGTCTTGAGTGCCAAAAATGTTCAGCAACCCAAGACAAAGCTGGACATCTCTCCTGAACAGTTTGTAAAGATCAAGAAGGAGATTGGGATGCTGCAGCTCCCAAATCTAAAAAGAAGGCCAGGACAAAGGACTTGGAAATGACAAAGACAATCAAAAGGAAATTTATTGTTAGCGAAACTGAATCGGAGAAAACTCCATCTACGAAAATTGCTAAAAAGCCAAGGTCCCAGAAGACCAAGCCAGCTGTCGGTGAAGAGATTCCAGCTGGTCGCCTAATGTCAACTGGAGCTGAACCACCGCTAACTGCTATACAAATTCGAGCAGTTCCAGTTGCATCATCAGTTGATGAACCTCAGCAAGCCAAACCAATTGCTCCTCCAAAGAAGATTGTCATCGAATCTAGTGAGAACTGAAATTGGTTGGACTTCGCGCATCCACCATCGTTGTCAATAAACCAACTGTTCTACCTGTTGCTTGATCCAAGGTTGTGGTGATTCAAGAGAAGTTGTGAAACGTCCGCCCTTTTTATTGCTTAAAAAATACTAGAATTTTTTTTTTAAACACTCAATTTTCGACCATATACATAAACCTCATGAAAATATTTTCTCCTTTAAAATAAAACATCATTCAACTAGCATTTTAAAAATAAAGTGAAATAGTCATAAAAATGAAATCGTCAACTGTTTTACCCAACCTAAAAAGCAATAAGTTTGAAAAGTGTAGCCCATACAAAACCTCTCAAAAAAATAAATAGTCTTAAAATCTTTAGCATAAATCATGAGTCATAAATCGTAAATGCGGAAAAAGTAGAAACGCTGGTCCTCGGGTTGTGTGCACCTTCAGTCCAGTCAAATCATCTATCAAGACCTCCATCAAATTCACCAGCATCCAGCACATGTAGTGAGTCTAAAGACTCAACACACCATAATCTTTATAACAAATAATACGTATAAAACCACATGCAACAGTGAAAATACTTTTACGTAAAAATAACTTTTTTCATGACATGCAAACATAAACTTTAACTTTTTCCTTTTTCCTCAACATTACATAAAACCTTTAACATGATCATAAACATTTTCCTTTTTCCTTTTCCTTTTCCTTTTTCTTTTTCGAATTCAGGTCGTTAATTATGACTTTCCTTAAATCTCAAAAGTCAATGGATCCATCTACATGTAACCACAGCACTGGGCGGTGGGGATATCAGCAACACTCTCATCAGTCAACTGAGCCTTGGCCTATCATCTTTCGAACTGAAATACGATCGTCGGGGTTCTCTCTGGGGCCTTTTCTCATAAATGGGTTGCTTCTGGGGCCTTTTCCCCTCACGATATTCCCATTCTTACTGTTACCTCATATTCGTAAGGATGGAAATACGATTGTCGAGCTCCCATTGGTACCGTCACCCTCACGATATCTCCAACATAATCGAATTAGTCACAATTACTTTACTTCCTTCAACGTTTACATTCTCATTACTTTATAAAAGTCATGCATAACATAACATTTTTGTTTTTGAAACCAAGAATGCAACATGTCTTTTAAATGTCTTCCTTAAATCATAAAAATCCCTTAGACATTTAAAAGTCATAATTTAATCATGAACATTACATAAACATTTAAAAATAATCACAATATCATAAAAATAGCATTTAGGGCACTGCCATGACCTTTACAAATTTCTAGGTGTAAAAAGACCGTTTTACCCCTAGACGTAAAATTCCTCGGTTTTGACTTTTTCTTGAATTCATGGACTCAAGCATGTCAGAAATAATTATTTAAGACTAAATTAATTTTCTCATAATTTTATTTAGCATAAATATTAAACTTTTTCATTTATCTTTCATTAATTGTTTTGATGGTGTTTTAATCCCGAAAAATCTCAAACTATAATATAAAATTTCTAAATTAAAAATTTAGTCTTTTTATATTATTTTAGCCCTTATGAACTACGACTCGACCCCCATGAGCCGTTTTTCAATTTATTAGTTAAAAACCCTAATTTGACACCTAAACTTCGACCCCGAGCCAACTTCCGATTTTTACGAGTCACCCTTGAGTCAAGTTGATCCAAACCCTGACCAACATCCTAGAGTACCCTACTGGACCCTAAGTTCCCCATGCACAAAAACTGTGCTTGCTCTCGAGTAGGAGTCCTTGTGTATCAGGACTCCTCCCAGCCCTCAAACCCGAGTCCTAGCTTGGCTAGGACTCTACTCTAGACTCAACCAAGCCCCTAGCCATCCCTGAACCCAAGCCAAGGCAATACGTCCCCCTTGATCAAGAAACCCGATCCCCTGAGCCATATGACATCAGAAATTGGTTCTTGCTTATTTCGATTCAAGTTGCTATGTTTGAGTGGTCCTAGGACACCTTAAATTCGTTCGTAAACTTCACCAGTTCATCACTTATGATCATGGCAGCGCCTTTACCTAAAAACAGTCATGAATTTCAAAACTCAAGTTTACCCATGTGTGCATGCAATATTCCGAAAAATAATGATAGAAAATTTGTGCCTTTCATGCATACAATAATTAAAACAATATATGATATGATGGAAGAGAAAAGGAGATGTATGGCATGCCTTTGCGTTTTAAACGCACGATTAAATGTTGATGATGCGAGGAACATTGACGTAGGAGACCTTAGGATGATTTTCTTCCAAACCTTGCTTGGTTTATCCTTCCAAGTTTCATGCGTGCCGTGTCTAGGGTGGGGAGAGTTTCTGAATATTTTAATGAGAGGGAGACGTGTACAATGGTAGGGTTTTGGGGTGGATTTGTATATTTTATACTAATTAAGTCACTAACCAGGCTTTAGTCCTATTAAGCCATTAAATTTGGCCCATTAGTCTTAATTAGGATTTAATAAAATATTACCAAGGTTTTTGTTTAAATAAATTTGTGAATTTATTAGCCGGATTGCCGAAAAAGCTCGCATTTTTATTGAAAACCGACACCGATAAAATTTACGTCTCGGTGTATAAAATCACCTCAAAACATCTTATTTTCAAAAATAAGAAAAAGCATCACCCTAAATTTGAATAAATAAAAACAATTAACCACTAATAACATTTTCTATTTTTCAGCCCTCGGTCTTCGTTCCTCCATCGCAACTCGAATAACCTTTAAAAATACCTTTTAATGAAACCATGTAGAAAAATTAATTTTAAACATGCAAATATGCACAACATAATTAATTCATAAAATTAAAACATTTAATTAAAATACAAGAGAATTTAATAATTACATGCATGTGGTTTGCGTGGACCTTTAAACTTTCGGGGCATTACAAGTTGGGTGTCACCACCTCAGGGCTGAGCATTTTTCACGCCCTAACTGACCCAAAAGATAAGGGCCAGTTGATTGAAGAGCCCAGACCGACCTGTAACTTCCGAAAAACCAATCTACGTAAACCACATGCATGCAAATTATTTTAATTGCTTTAATTAATTGATTTTAAAAGTTAGGATGATGTTTAGTATATGATTAAATGTATGATTGAATGATTAAATGATAATATGACATGATTACATGAAATTTAAGGATTTTAACCGAATAGTCGATAATAGGTAGGGGAAAGGAGACCGGGACGACCAAGACAAGAATATTTATTTTTCATTAAATATTGCAAGACTTCCCAATATGATTAAAATGATTTAATTTTTCTAAAAATGTTGAAGCTCGATTTATTTTACGATTCGAGACCGATTTTTCTCGGGAAGCTGGTTTTGGGCAAACAAAGAGTTTTAAAATAACAGAAATATTATTTTTGAGAAATTAGTTTTTTAAACTTTTATGATTTAATTATATAAGTGTCATTGCGCCCAATTTAATTATTTAAAGTAGGCCCAATTATCCTTAAGCTTGCAAGTCCAAAACCAAAGCTCGTTAACATGTTAATTAATTTATAAATAGGACTCTTAGGCTTTCAAAACTCCACAATTAAACCTTGTGGCAGAAAAAATCTCATAGCACATGCATACAAGAATTTCGAAAATATCAAGGAAGGAAAAATCTTGAGTTATTCGTCGTCCGGTCGTCCAACTTCGCACCCTCTCCCACGATCGAATACTCGAGCGTTATAAACACAAAGGCACGTTACTAAACTCTTTTAAACATCATAAAAATCAAAATATGTGTGTTTCATTTATTATGCATGAAAAAATATGGGTGTTCGATTATTTTACGGTATGATACGTATTTTCAACGTTTTTACGATTTTACGCATGTTGATGAAACGTTATAATTCCCGAGGGTTAAAGCTGCCAATATATGATTAAATATGAAGGAAATATGAGAATTTAAAAAGAAAACAAAATCTGCAACCGAAATGGAAACATACAGAAGAGGACCGTGGGTTTGATGGGATTGTACAAAATTCAAGGACTAGGATAGGGCGCATGGGGTCATGGGGCTCGACCCGGTCTCGAGGAAGGCTCTTACTGGTCATGGTTAGGTCCTAAGAAGAGTACTAGTAGGGCTAGGGCTTGAGTCATGGGCTGCGGAAGAGTCCACGTGAAGTGAAAGTCTCCCCCACGTGTGGGTTGGTGTAGCAGCGGTCATGGGGGCTCGCTGCTAGGGCTTGCGCGGGCCAGGTGGGTCCTATAGGGTCTAAGGAAGTTGGTCAAGGGGTGGGCCAGGGGTGTCACGGCTGGGCTCGCCGCTGGCTCGACCGCATCATGAGAAGCACCTCCACGCGCAACTGCTGGTTTCCTGAATTGGTGGCTCGATGCATGGGTTAAGTGGATTAGGCTGGGTCTGGGCGTCGTCCAGGGTTGGTTAGGGTCAGGTGGGCTCGGTGGTGGCTCGGTTGGAAGTGTCCTAGTTTGGCTAGCAGTCTTTGAGCGTCGATAGGTTCAAGGTGCGCAGCAAAGGGCTTCTGTCCAGAAGTGTTTGAGAGAGCTAGGGTGTAACGCCCGAAAATCAGTCCATATAGACCGCATGCATGAAAATTATTAAATTACAAAAATATTTTTATTAAATGATTTTGGATGAATGAACAATATATTATGAGTGAATAAATGATTAATTGTGTAATTTTGTTTGATTTCATGCTTTAAGGATTTTCAGATGAATATCGGTGGTTGGCCGGAACGGAGAACCGGAGACGATTAAGGTATTAAAGATTTAAAAGCTAAATTTTTATTTTTAGTTAAGAAAATAGTTATTTTAAGTAATTTTAGAATTATGAAATTTTTAAAGTCAAATTTAAATTAAATGGTGGGAACAAGGGAATTATATATTTTATAAGGAATTTTTTTGAAAATAGATAATTTTTAAATCTTTTAATTTGAGGCCTAATAATTTAATAAAACTTAATGGGCGTAATTTTTAATATTAAAGCTAGACTTAATTAAGCACATTAATTAAGTGATTAAAGAAGCCTTTTATTATTATTTTATTTTTAAAAGAAGAAAATAATAAATAAATAAGAGTCTTAGTCCTACACAAACCTAAACACACACACACACACACAACACCTACATGGACACACACATTCACGTAAAGAGGAAGAGAACAACGGCCATTCTTCTAGCTATCCAAGGAAGTTTTGATTTTTTTTCTCCGTCGTTTTCGACTTTTTTCCTTGTTCTTCTTTCCAACAATGATCACCCTACTCCTTTTCATCCCAAGGTGGGTTTTTTGTGGAGCTTTGACAAAAAAAAGAGTAGGAAAAAATAGAAATCGTCCTCCGTTCGTCACCGACTTCCACCGCTACGGTATTCGTATTTCGAGTGTTTTAAATGCAAAGGCACGTTTCTAAACCTTCTTTTTGCATCATTCAATCATATTATGTGCGTTTATTCGTGTTTGCATGAAAAATATGAAATCCTCTTTTTATTTTCGTTTTTATGGCATAACATGGACAAAACTTGAGTTTTTGTGTTTCTAAACTCATGATTATGATGCATAAAGGGGCTGCCATGGTAGGGCTACGGCAAGGGACGATTTTAACATGTTTAAGGGTCACTGGCACATTGCACATTGTCACAAGATAGTGAATTGGCGATAGTGCCAAAGTCTGTGACGGATAGGTCAAGACACCGGATGTTTGGTTATATCGATGTTGAATAGAATTGAAGTTTCTTCTATTATTGAAAATCGATATAGGAATGCCAACGTCTGGACACCGGGATCCCCAGAATAGGATTGAGTCTAGTCTGGGACTTGGAGTCACGAGTCTGATTAATGATTTTATATTGATTATGTTTCAGATTTTGATACATGTTGCTGATATTTTTTACATGCTTTTACATTGTTTATATGATTGCATGTTTCGTTGATTTATACTGAGATGTATTTCTCATCGGATTTATCCGGCTGTTGTCTTGTTTGTATGTGTACATGACAACAGGTGGGACAGGATCAGGGTCGAGGAGATGATGAGAGATCGTGATTAGAGTGTAGACTACGGACTTTGACGTTGCTGTAGATATGATTCAGCACTAGACATTTAGTTTTACAAGACATATACTTTTATACTGACATGTATATGAGATGAATTCCATTATGTTCCCCATTTAATATTATGTTTTAAAAAAAAATAGACCATGTTCATTATAATTGATTAAATTGTCCTAATAATGATTAAGAAGATGATTAGCGTCCATGTCCCCACAACAGGTGGTATCAGAGCGATAGATCCTTTAGACTGAGATAGAAGCTAGTGAGCGGGGTAGATTGGGTTTTCTTTCCTGCTATTGATTGCTAGCATGATTTACTGCTTTAATACATGTCTACCTGATTTATCTGATTTTGATATGGTAATGTGTATTATTGAGAATGGATCAGAACCGATTCTTGATCATATGTGGGATGATCAGAAAGGGGTTGAGACAGATTTGTCAATTGTGAATGCTAACCTTTTTGATAATCAAATATGCCTCCCCAAAGAGTACGGGAACAGGGTAGCACTTCGAATCCTCCAATGGATATGACAGCAACATCAATGGAAACATTGTTGAAGGGTACTGAGACTTCAGTTGATTGCGAGAGTTGGTTAGACGACATCGAGATGCTGTTCGAGTCCTTGGATTACACTGATGAGCGGAGAGTGAAACTGATATGGCAACAATTGCATGACGTTGCAAAGAACTGGTTGATTACAAAAAAGCGGGCATTGGAGCATCGAGGTACAGTTATTACTTGGAATGTATTTAGAATTGAGTTTTATTAGAGATTCTTTCCAGTGTCGTACAGGAAGGATAAGGGATCGGAGTTTGCGAACTTGAGATAGGGTCAGCTGAATATTGAGGAATATGTGGCCAAGTTCTCTACACTGCTACGATTTGCTCCACATGTTGCCGAAAATGACGAGGCTGTTGCGGACCAGTTCATTAATGGCCTGAATCCTGAAATCTTTACCTTGGTGAACACTGGGAGACCGAACAACTTTACTGATGACTTGAACAGAGCGAAGGGAGCCGAAGCCGGTCTGATGAGACAGAGAGGAGCTTCGTTTGTGCCTCCAGCACCGAGACCACAGCAACCACCTCCCCGATTTGAGAGTGGCAGCAGTAGTGGTGGAAAGAAAGAATTCCTGAAAACTAGAGAGAAGCAGTTTAAAAGATCTGGAATCAGTTCATCCAGTTCTAGTGGCTCGAGACAGACCGGTCAGGGCCAAAGTTATACAGGACCTTATTGTAGCACTTGTGGAGGGAAGCATTCCACTGAGCAGTGCCGAGGAGTGTTTGGCAGTTGGCGTATCTATAGACAGCAGGGACATTTTGCTCGAGTTTGTGCCCAGAGAAATACTCAGAGATCCCAGGGTACCGAGTCATCTGGATCAGTAGCTCATACTGGTAGACGACTAGCTGTAGTTCACTCGTTCCAGCCAGCACCAGATCAGTCACAGCAGAGGCCAGGAGAGAGCCAAACAGTTAGCCAGCCTCCTAGACAGAAGGTCAGAGTGTTCGCTTTGACTGAGGAGCAGGCTCAGGACGCACCAGACGATGTTGTTGCAGGTAACTGTTTTATTTCTGGTTACCCTACTTATGTATTAATAGATACTGGTGCATCGCATACATTCATATCTATGCGATTTGCATTAAGTCATGCATTGCCTATTGAGTGTTGTAGTGTATGTGTCTTCTCCTTTGGGGACATGGTTGATATCAGTAAAATGTGTGAAACATTGTATGCTAAAGTATGATGGGCATGAGATTGAGATAGATTGTATGGTGCTTGTGTTGTCTGATTTTGACTGTATTATCGGTATCAATATGTTAACCAAGTACAGAGCCACTGTTGATTGTTTCCACAAGATTGTGAGGTTCAGACCGGAGATGGCTGATGAGTGGAAATTTTACGGTAAGGGTTCTAGATCTAGAATTCCTTTGATATCAGTATTATCTATGACTCGATTGTTACAGAAAGGAGTGGAGAGATTCCTTGTCTATTCAGTTGATTTACTGAAATCGAGTCCATCATTGGCGGATTTGCCTATGGTATGTGAGTTTGCTGATGTCTTCCCAGATGAGATTCCTGGTTTGCCTCCGATTTGAGAGATAGACTTCAGTATTGAGTTGATGCCAGGTATAGTTCCGATTTCGAGGGCTCCGTACAGAATGGCACCAATTGAGTTGAAAGAACAGTTGGAAGATTTACTGGCCAAGGTATATATTAGACCGAGTGTGTCTCCTTGGGGTGCTCCAGTACTGTTTGTGAGAAAGAAAGATGGTTCAATGAGACTTTGCATCGACTACCGGCAACTGAACAAAGCAACGGTAAAGAATAAATATCCTTTGCCTCGTATTGATGATCTGTTTGATCAGTTGCAAAGTTCTTCAGTATATTCCAAGATCGATTTGAGATCTGAAAACCATTAGTTGAGAGTTAGGGATTCTGATATCTCGAAGACAACGTTTAGAACTAGGTATTCCATTTGGTTTGACGAATGCACCGGCTGTATTTATGGGGTTGATGAACCGTATCTTTCAAAGATATCTGGATGATTTTATGATCATTTTTATTGATGATATTCTGATTTATTCCAAGAATATGATTGAGCATGCTGAGCATTTAAGAACTGTGTTGAGAATTCTGAGGGCTGAGAAACTGTATGCTAAACTGTCGAAATGCGAGTTTTGGTTGAGACAGTTTGTATTCTTGGGTCACATTATATCTGGAGACGGTCTATCAGTTGATCCCAGTAAGGTTGAAGTCGTGATTTCTTGGCCGAGACCGACATCAGTGCCCGAGATTCGCAGTTTATGGGTTTGGCAGGATATTATCGACGTTTTATTATAGATTTTTCCAGCATTGCCAAACCTATTACTCAGTTGACTCAGAAGAATGCTCCGTTTGTATGGTCTGAAAAATGTGAGACCAGCTTTCTTGAATTAAAGAAAAGACTGACCAGTGCACCGATTTTGACGATTCCATCAGGTACTGGTGATTTTGTAGTTTATTGTGATGCTTCTCACCAAGGATTGGTTTGTGTATTTATGCAGCGAGGACATGTTATCGCTTATGCCTCAAGACAGCTGAAGCCACATGAAACCCGTTACCCAATTCATGATCGTGAATTGACAGCCATAGTCTTTGCATTGAAGATATGGCGACATTATCTGTACGGTGAAAAGTTTGAAATATATTTTGATCACAAAAGTTTGAAATATCTTTTTTCACAATCCGAATTGAATATGAGACAGCGAAGATGGCTTGATTTACTGAAAGATTTCGATTGTGAAATCAAGTATTATCCAGGTAAATCCAATGCAGCAGTTGATGCACTGAGTAGGAAGGTATGTTCTTTATCCCTTTCGACGATCGGTGTTTCGAATTTGATAGAAAATTGTTGTTTGTCTGGGTTAGATTTTGAAACAGATCGTCAGCCTCTGAGATTATGTACTATTCGAGTTGAACCAGAACTGATATTGAGAATCAAATAGGCACAGAAAGTTTATCAGATTGTGCAGAATTTGATTGCTATTGTCAGAGCTGGACATCAATCGGAATATCAGGTTCGTGACGGTGTTTTGTATATGAATAATCATATTGTTGTGCCGAATGTTTCAGATTTTAGATAGCGGATACTAGCAGAAGCTCACAGTAGTCGTTTTAGCATTCATCCTGGTGGCAAAAAATGTATAATGATTTGAAGACACAGTATTAATGGAAACAGATGAAATCTGATGTTACTGAATTTGTAGCCAAGTGTCTGAATTGCCAACAGGTGAAAGCAGAAGGAAAGAAACCAGGAGATCTATTGCACAGTTTGTCTATTCCTGAATGGAAATGGGATCACATTTCCATGGATTTTGTGACACAGTTACCGAGATCCTCCAGAGGTTGTGATGCGATTTGGGTCGTGATTGATCGATTGACCAAATCGGAATGCTTTATTCCATACAAGATGACATACAGACATGACCAGATGTCCGATATTTGTGTCAGAGAAGTGGTCAGATTGCACGGAGTGCTGAAGTCGATTGTTTCAGACCGTGATCCTCGGTTTACTTCGCACTTCTGGCAGAGTTTACAGCAGGCTCTAGGTATGAAGTTAAATCTGAGTACCACATATCATCCACATACTGACGGACAGTCAGAGCGGACGATTCAGACATTAGAAGATATGCTGAGAGCTGTAGTGCTTGATTTTAGCACTAGTTGGCAAGATGCCTTGCCTCTTTGTGAGTTTTCGTACAACAAAAGCTATCAGACGAGTATTGAGATGGCTCCTTTTGAAGCGTTGTACGGAAATAAATGTCGATCCCCTCTTTATTGGGATGATATCTCTGAAGTTCCTGAGACTGGACCTGATATGATCAGAGATATGAAGGAAAAGTGAAGCTGATACAGAAAAGAATGAAGGCAGCTCAAGATAGACAAGCTAAAAATGCCAATGTTCGATGTAGACCATTGATATTTGAGACAGGAGACCGAGTATTCCTGAAGATTTCTCCTTTCAGAGGAGTTGTCAGATTTGGCAAGAAAGAGAAGCTGTCTCCACGATACATTGGGCCGTATGAGATTCTCGAGAAGATAGGAGATCGTGCCTATCGACTTGCATTGCTGCCTTTTTTATCTGGGATACATGATGTCTTCCATGTATCGTTGTTGAGGAAATACCTGCATGATGCTTCGCATGTTATTCAGCCAGATGAGGCCGAGCTAGATGAAACTCTGAGCTATTTTGAAAAGCCGATTCAGATTCTCGATCGAAAGGAAAAACATCTCAAAACGAAGACAATTCCGCTTGTGAAAGTTCAGTGGAGTCGTCATGGCATCGAGGAAGCTACCTGGGAGACTGAATCAGACATGAAACAGAGATTCCCAGAGTTATTTCATTGATGTGAGTTTTCAATCTAGCTTCTGTTATACCTTCTTATTGATACGATCTGATTGCCTGTGATTTCGGAGACGAAATCGTATCTTGGGAGGGAGAAATTTAATACCCGGGATTTTATTTGATAATTTACGATTATTGATTTATAATTTGCTGTAATTATGGACGGAAAGGATCGGACCGGGAAAGATGAGAAAATACATGAAATGTGTGCGAGGAACAATACCCCTCGCGCATATGCGCGACACTGTTGCGCACATACGCGCGAAGTGGGCAGAGGACCTCGCGCATATGTGTGGTGGGTGTGCGCGCATATGCGCGAGCTGTGCGATGGTTCAAATAAAATTCCAGAGACCCTCGCGCATATGCGCGACAGGAGGGCACGCATATGCGCGAGCTGCCGAGGAAGTTAAATGTTTAAATAGTAAGTCTCGCGCATATGCGCGAGGCTAAGACGCGAATATGCGCGAGGCATGCAGAAGGGATAATCGACACTTAGTCCATTACGCAACGTGTATATATATATATGTATACTAGAATTATTTAGATGTTCAGAGGAAGAAATCGAAAGATTTAGAGAAGATTTTAAATTCTTGATCTAGAACTCAAATTGCGAGAAATCCGTCAGTTAGATTTTGAATCTGAATTCAGTTCTTTGTTCTTATCGACGCAGGCTACAACTGGACGTAAGTTTTATTAAGTTTTGATATGTCTTGAAATTATGATATTACCAGAATCGAATATGATTCATATATGATATTCTTGACTTGTTAGACATCGTAGAATCGAATATGATTCATATATGATGTTCTTAACATGTTAGACATCGTAGAATCGAAGTCAGATTGAGAAACAGATTGATTATGAAATTGTTATGATTTTCAGAGTTGAATTGATTGAGAATTGATATCAGAATTGTATTATTATCAATTATGAGGTGTTGGGATTGATATCTGATTGATGTTGTATCGCTGGGTATATTGAGACTGCGCCGCTATGCAATTGAAACAGAATTTAATTGAGTTCTGATTATATCCAGTACTGATTGAGTAGTGTATTGATATTATACTCCTTGATATTGTCATTTCCAGATTGAGTATTGACAGATTCGAATCAGATACTTCTACAGAATCAGATTTACAGAAAGAAAGGTTTAAGTCAATGTGGTACCGGGAGAACGACTCAAGTATGATATACTTGAGTTTCCCTAAATCACATACTTATTGTTATTGTGTGCATTGATTTGAATTGATATGCTTGTTCTATTGATTTATAGAAATCATGTATTAGACGAGTGATCTTGTGACATAGGTGCCGATAGTGATGGAATCGTCACTAGCACATTGCATATTGTCACAAGATAGGGAATTGGCGATAGTGCCAAAGTCTGTGACGGATAGTTCAAGACACCGGATGTTTGGTTATATCGATGTTGAATAGAATTGAAGTTTCTTCTATTACTGAAAATCGGTATAGGAATGCCAACGTCTGGAAACCGGGATCCCTAGACTAGGATTGAGTCTAGTCTGAGACTTGGAGTCACGAGTCTGATTAATGATTTTATATTGATTATGTTTCAGATTTTGATACATGATAAACATAAAAATTGTACATTAATTAAATTTTTTATAATATAAATATATAGTTTTTGTTTTTTAAATATTATATGTTTTATAATAAATTGTATAAAATATAAGTTGTTGTGTAATTATAAGTTTTTACTATTTTAACAGGTTCGATAAAAGAAGAATAACCTTGGCGTTGCAAATAGGATTATGATGATTCTTGGACCTGTATAAAGTTGATGATAATATCTACAATATTGGTGACAAGCATGAGATAAAAATCCTCTCACAATTGGTATCAAATTAAACAACAAATAAAGTTACCAAAGGAGTGGCAGTTTTACCATGCTCTAGTATTTTGACCATATCTCTCAAATTACTTGGTCAAATGGTTTGAAAAAAATACCACAACTAGACAACTCAATTATCCAAATGTTTCTTTTTATGTAAAGAAGCAAATTCGGAGAAGAAGATTTTCAAAAGTGATGTGTAATATAATATAATATCTTGGAACACCAATGAAGACTTATGTGTAAAAAAATAATATTTTATTTGTGGTTGTCTCCCCAAATTTGGCTATAAATAGGGGTGCATTGTAATGTATTGAGATATCCTTAATTATATGAACAAACCTTTGAGTTCATAATATTTCTCTCTATATTTTTCCTTTATTTCTTCATTTAAATATAATTAGCATGATAATTTCATATTCAAAGTTTTACACTTTGAATAATGAATAGCTAACTTCCTAAAGTTGAGATGAAAATGTGAAACTCTTGGCATGATAATAAGGTTACTAAAAGGTAAGAATCTATGTTTTATATTATTTAATCATTATTTATTGTTTATGTTATATTTATTTCTTTAAGTATTTTTATAACCTACTTATAAGTGAGAGTTTTGATTTATTGTTGCTATATGTTACACGAAATTCTTGGAACCATTTAAATGTTAGTTTGGTATTACCAACCATTTAAAATGGATGCCTTGATTTATTATATATGAATATATTATAATATTAATTTCTTGGTACCATTTAAATCTTAGTTTGGTATTACCAACCATTTAAAGTGGGAATCTTGATTTACTATATATAAATATATCATAATATTAATTTCTTGGTACCATTTAAATGTTAGTTTGGTTTTACCAACCATTTAAAGTGGGAACCTTGATTTAGTATTTACAAATATATATAGCACAATAAATACTTGACCACATTTATAAGTTTTAGTTTATATTATATACTTATAAGATAATAATATATAACATAATATAATTATGATTATTTAATATATTGGAACCATTTTATTAAGTGGATTTCAATATTGTTCGTTAATGTTAATTTTATTAAAATACCAAGAGTGGATCCTTTAATCTCAACTACTTAAATTAAAATTTGAACAATTAAAATTTACCCATTAAAGATTTAAACAATTAAAATTTAAAAAGAAAAAAAACAATAACAATAACAAAAAGACATTATAGTGGACTTGTAATTACCTTAGCTTCCCTGTAGATACGATATTCGGACTCACCGAATTATACTACTTGTGTGGACAACCTGCTCTTGGGAGTGCAACAATCAGAGTCGCAACAAGTTTTTGGCGTCGTTACCGGGGAAGTATAATTTAATTTCAAGTCTATTTAATTTCCTTTATAGTTCATTTTTATTTATTTGAATTTTTATTGCTTTTGTGTGTTTTTATTCTTTTGCATTTGCATTTGCATGAGCATTTGGTCACGTACACTTAGTGGTCGACTCATTCGAAATAACCCTTTATTTTTACAAAACATGGCGGAAGAACCCATCCAAGAAAATGAAGATGAAATTCAATCTCAACATGATCATGATAGACGAAGAACACTTAGAGATCACATGAATCCTACACGTACTAGTGCACCTTCATGTCTAGTTTTTCCCCCTGATGCATCTCATTTCAATTTTAAGCCTGGTATTATCCAACTTTTACCCAACTTTCATGGCTTAGATTCTGAAAATCCATACATGCATTTACGAGAGTTTGAAGAAGTGTGCAACACATATAATGATCTAAATTGTAGCATGAACACCATTCGCCTTAAGCTTTTTCCTTTTTCTTTAAAAGATAAAGCTAAAACTTGGCTACAAAATCTTAGATCGGGATCCATTCGAACTTGGGATGAATTGCAACAACAATTTTTGAAAAAGTTTTTTCCATCGCATAGAACAAATTCTTTCAAAAGGAAAATCATCACTTTCACTCAAAAACAAGGAGAAACTTTTTATCAGTGTTGGGATAGATACAAAGAATTGCTTAATCTTTGTCCACATCATGGTTTTGAAATTTGGAGAGTTGTTTCTCAATTTTATGAAAGCTTAACACTTAAAGATAGGCAAATAGTTGAATATATGTGTAATGGAACATTTGAAGATAAAGATCCAAATGAGGCAATTGAGTATCTCGATTTATTAGCTGAAAATGCTCAAAATTGGGACACAATAGGTACAATTGAACCATCAAATAAGATTCAATCTCCCACATCTGGTGGAGGTATGTACACTCTCAAGGATGAACATGATCTTCAAGCTATATTTACCTCTTTGGCAAGAAAAGTTGAGGCACTTGAATTGAAAAATAATGGTCAATTAAAATCTGTTCAAGAAATTGCATGTCACATCTGTGATACAAGTGATCATTCTACAAAAGATTGTCCCACTTTGCCCTCTTTTAAAGAATGTCTCTATGAACAAGCCAATGTTTTGAACAATTTCAAAAGGCCAAATTTTGAACCATTTTCTCAAAATTACAATCCAGGTTGGCGAAATCATCCAAATTTTAGTTGGAGGAGTGATAATGCTGGACAATTTTCACAACCAAATTTCCACAATCAACAAAATTTTCAAAATTATGCACTTTATGTTACTCTACCTAAAAGAAATTTGGAAGATACATTGAATTCTTTCATTGCAAAGCAAGAGTCTATCAATACTCAAACTACTCAAACCATGACAGATTTGAAAGATACTCTTGTTAAATTTGCATCTGCACTTAATGTTCATGAAAAAGGTAAATTTCCTTCACAACCTCTGCCTAATCCCAAGGATCATCATTCACAAACTGGAACTTCTGGAACTCAACCGATGGATCAAGTAAAATCTGTTATTACCCTTCGAAGTGGTAAGGTTGTGGAAAAATCCATTCTTGAACCTTGTGAAGATGATGATAAATCAACTCCAAAAGGTAAGGAAGTGGAGCCCATAATTTGCGAAGAGGAGGTTCAACAGACAGTGTCACCACCATTCCCTCATGCATTGAAAAATACAAAAAAATCAAATTTGAATTCTGATATATATGATATTTTTAAACAAGTAAAAGTTAATATTCCTTTATTAGATGCAATAAAATAGGTACCATCATATGCCAAATTTTTGAAAGACTTGTGCACTGTGAAAAGAAAATTGAATGTGAAAAAGAAAACATTTTTAGCCGAACAAGTAAGTGCAATCATTCAAAATAATAATACTTTGAAATACAAAGACCCTGGTTGTCCTACTATTTCATGTATTATTGGAGAACGAAAGATTAAAAAAGCCTTGCTTGATCTTGGAGCTAGTGTGAATTTACTTCCATATTCTGTTTATCAGGAACTCAATCTAGGCGAGTTAAAATATACTTCGGTAACACTTTTACTTGCCGATAGATCTGTTAAAGTTCCAAGAGGTATGGTAGAAGACGTATTGGTCCAAGTTGATAACTTTGTATATCCTGTCGATTTCATAGTTTTAGATACAGAACCTATCGAAGTTTGTAATGCAATTCCTGTAATTCTGGGTCGTCCATTTTTAGCAACTTCTAATGCTCTTATAAATTGCAGGAATGGAATAATGAAGTTGTCATTTGGTAACATGACCTTGGAGCTCAATGTTTTTAATCTTTGTAAGCAACCACATGACAAAGGAGATGAAAGTGAAGATGAAAATTTTAGTGAAACTCTTGTGGAAGAAAACATTCAAGAAGGGAGTATTCGTGATCAATTAGATATTTGTTCAATTGAAACAGTTAAAGAAAATATTGAAATTGATCTTGATGATTTTATCAGGTATAAATCGTTACCAGGATCAGAGAAAGAATTTGAGGCGAAATATGAGAACAAAGAGTTAAAACTCTTGCCAGAAGAATTAAAGTATGCATTTCTTGGAGAAGATGAAACATATCCGGTGGTAATTTCTTCCAAACTTTCAAGTAATCAAGAAGGTAAATTAGTTGATATGCTTAAAAGACATAAAAATGCAATTGGTTGGACACTAAAAGATCTCAAGGGCATTAATCTACTAATTTGCACTCACAAAATTCACGTAGAAGAAAATACAAAAACATCTCAACAACCACAAAGGAGATTAAATCCACACATGAAAGATGTTGTGAAAACTGAAGTTCTCAAACTACTTGATGTTGGGATTATCTACCCTATTTCTGATAGTAAGTGGGTAAGCCCAACACAAGTAGTTCCAAAAAAATCTGGCATCACAGTGATAAAAAATAAAAAAGGTGAATTGTTAACAAGTCGAGTCCCATCTAGTTGGCGGTTGTATATTGATTATAGAAAATTAAATTACGCCACTAGAAAAGATCATTTTCCATTACCATTTTTGGATCAAATTTTAGAAAGAGTAGCAGGTCATCCATACTACAGTTTTCTTGATGGATGCCATTTAGATTATGCAACGCCCCAGCAACATTTCAAAGATGTATGCTAAACATTTTTTGCGACATGGTTGAAAATTGTTTGGAAATTTTCATAGATGATTTAACTGTCTTTGGGAATACATTTGATAATTGTCTTGAAAATTTCGAAAAAGTTTTAAAAAGATGCGAGGAAAAAGGTCTTATTTTAAATTGAGAAAAATGTCATTACATGATTACTTCTGGAATTGTTTTGGGACATGTCGTGTCATCTCATGGAATTAAAATTGATAAAGCAAAAGTTGATGTCATTGCCAATTTACCCCCTCCAAAAACCATTAAAGAAATTCGCTTATTTTTGGGACATGCTGGATTTTATATGAGGTTTATAAAGGACTTTAGTTTAATCTCTAAACCCATTTGTAACCACTTAACAAAAGACATTGAATTTGAGTGGACTCAAGAATGTCAAAATGCTTTTGATAAAATCATTCGACATTTAACATCAGCTCCTATCATGCAACCTCCTGATTGGTCTTTACCATTTGAAATCATGTGCGATGCGAGTGATTATGCAGTTGGTGCAGTATTGGGTCAAAGAAGAAACGGTAAGCCTTATGTGATATATTATGCAAGTAGAACTTTAAACAATGCTCAAATGAATTACTCCACAACTGAAAAAGAACTACTTGTTGTAATATTTGCATTAGATAAATTTCGTTCTTATTTGATTGGATCAACGACTATTGTGTTTACTGATCATTCTGCTATTAGATATTTGTTGACCAAACAGGATGCAAAGCCACGACTGATACGATGGATTTTGTTGCTCCAAGAATTTGACATTGTGATCAAAGATAAAAAAGGAACCGAGAATGTCGTAGCCGATCATTTATCGAGACTAGTAACAGGATCATCTTGTGAAATGACACCAATTAACGATAATTTTCTTGATGAACATCTATTTTCAGTTACTACTACACCTTGGTTTGCTAACATAGTAAATTTTCTTGTGACAGGAAAAATGCCACTGCAATGGAGTTCTCAAGATAAAAGAAAATTTTTGAATGAGGTAAAAAACTTTTATTGGGATGATCCGTATTAGTTCAAGTATTGTCCAGATCAAATTTTTCACGTTGCATACCAGACAATGAGGTAAGTAGTGTCATTAAATTTTTTCATTCAGAAGCATGCGGAGGACATTTTTCTTCAAAGAAAACAGCTGCAAAAATCATGCAGTGTGGATTTTATTGGCTCACTTTGTTTAAAGACACCAACGAAATCTGCAAGATCTGTGAAAATTGTCAAAAATTGGGTGCGATTTCAAAAAGAAACATGATGCCTTTGAATCATATTATTGAAATCGAAATCTTTGATTGTTGGGGAATTGATTTTATGGGACCTTTTCCACCGTCGTTTGGATACTTGTATATTTTAGTTGCAGTTGATTATGTTTCCAAATGGATAGAGGCAATTATATGTCGAACAAATGATCATAAAATCGTCATCAAATTTTTAAAAGAAAATATTTTTAGTAGATTTGGAATTCCTCGAGCCATGATAAGTGATGGGGGAACTCACTTTGTTAATAAACCATTTGCTTCATTAATGAAAAAATATGGTATTACTCATAAAGTAACTACCCCTTATCATCCTCAAACAAATGGACAAGTTGAATTAGCTAATAGGGAGATAAAGCAAATTTTGGAAAAAACTGTTAACTCAAATAGAAAAGATTGGTATCTGCGACTTAATGATGCAATTTGGGTATATCGAACAGCTTTTAAAACATCATTGAATATGTCTCCCTATAGGTTGGTTTATGGAAAACATTGTCATTTGCCTGTGGAATTGGAACATAAAGCTTATTGGGCGATCAAAACTTTAAATTCAAGCATGGATGATGTCAACAAATTGCGTAAATTGCAACTTAATGAACTTGATGAACTCAAAATGACGCGTATGAGAATTCAAGGATTTATAAAGCAAAAATCAAATCATTTCATGATAAAACAATTCTTAGAAAATCTTTTGAGATTGGTAAAAAAATTTTGCTTTATAATTCTCGACTTCACATATTCCAGGAAAATTACGATCAAGATGGACATGCCCATATGTTGTAAAGCATGTGTATACTTATGGAGCTGTGGATATTGAAAATCCTAAAAATGGTGATATTTTTAAAGTAAATGGACAAATGCTTAAACCATTTTTAGAAAATGAAATCTTTGAAGAAGAGTTTATTTCTCTTTTTGATCCTTGATTTTTTTTTGTGTTGCATTTAAGTTTGTTTGTTTTTATTTCAGGTTTTCTTAATCTTTTTATTTTCCCGGTTAAATGGCGGATAACGGTACTCCGTGACTCTCATAGTCGGTTAAATCAGTTTCCCACAATTGCTGATACAAAAATAAAAAAAATCATTTCTTTTCTTTTCAAAATGGATGAAATTCTCTCAAAAATTTGTAAATATTTTCCCTCCGTTTCTGAAAATGTTCTAAGAAAAATTCATGCAGGAAGGTGTGAAAGATTGAGATTGCTAATGCAAAAAGGAATTCCAGAAGATATTCGTCTCGTAATATAAGCTAAGGTCCGATTAGGAGGAAAAGTTCCACAATCATTGCTCATTTGGTATTTGCCTGGATTAGGAAAAAGCACTTATGCGAAAAAACGAAGGGCCAAAAGTTTAGGGGTTTGTCATAAGTGTGCAAGATGGACTTGTGACAAACGATGCAGATCTTTGGGATGTGTTTCCAATAACAGAGAAGATAAAATTGGTTTCATAAAGAATGGGCTGAGTAAGGAGTCTTTAGATAACATCTTATTGACTCTTGAGACGCATTCTAGTGGACATGTGCATATTGAACTTCTCCGTTTATGGAAACAATTCCAAGATGAGCGTCATAGTCTTGGGAATCCGACTAAAAAAGACCTTGTTTGCCAATTTATAAGAAAATTGGATGGGAAGCATATCCTCGACTCATAGAAGGCGTTGAAGCCGTTTCTGGACGTAAAACCAGAGGAAAATTGTGAGCCACAATCACACTACTGTTTATATGCATGTGTCTCATTATTGTTTTTACTATTTATTCTGTTTACAGCTGTGACCCATAGTTTTGTTATGATAACATATTACCCCTATAAAATCTCTCATCTTTCTCTCTATTTTCGCAGACCAAAAAAGAAAGTAAAAACATGGCTGGTTCCTCTACACAAACATTGAAAAATATTTGTGTATTTTGTGGGTCGAGTCCAGGAAAAAATGAAGTGTTTGTAGAAGCAGCGAATAATCTTGGAAAGATATTGGCTGAGAGAAAAATTCACTTGGTGTATGGGGGAGGTAATATTGGGTTAATGGGATCTGTTTCAACTTCTGCTCATCTTGAAGGTAGTCAGGTTTTGGGTATTATTCCCACAGCTTTAGCTGAAGGAAATATTATAGGTGTTACGATTGGGGAGGAATTAAAAGTTTCTTCTATGTATGAAAGAATCACTCAAATGATTGAAAATCCTGATGCTTTTATCGCACTACCAGGTGGTTTTGGTACATTAGAAGAAATTTTTCACACTGTTTCTTGGGCACAACTTAATATCCATAATAAACCTGTGGGCTTGTTGAATATCAATAATTGTTATGACAGTTTGTTGACATTTCTTGCTAAAGGTGTGGAACAGAATTTCATTTTAGAAAATTCACGACGGATGCTCATATGTGCTTCGATTGCCGACCAATTAATTGATGATTTGGAAGATTTTGTTCATAAGCCTGATCCGATGATAACAAAGATCATTTGGTCGCAATCAAGCAGTAAGAAAAGAAAGTTGGATCATTAATTCAAAAGTCGTGATTTGTTTGCGTTTGTTTCAGTTTGTTATCTTCAATAAAATTTCAGGTGATATCTCTTTCATTATGTACTCTTTATTAATAGTTATTTTGACATTAGGGACAATGTCATATTCTGATTGGGGGGGAGAAAAAATTAAATATATATATATATATATATATATATATATATATATATATATATATATATAAATATTTTTTTTATAATAAAATCATGTTTATTGCTTGTATCTTTGTAATTTTTGCAAAAATATCTACATTACATATTTGAAAGGTTTAAATTAGAAAATTTATTAATCTATCTAAGGATGTTTAATTTTTATTTGGCAAAAAAAAAGTCACTTTTTATATTCTGATTACTATAAAAATATGATTTATAAAATCTTTTTGAGTGATTAACCATTGTGATAAAATCAGGTATTAAAGTATATGGCCCAAGATATACCTTATAAGAGTGCCTAAAATTTTAAACTCACACATATTTTGTGAGTGAGTGGAGAGGACTGAGAAAACAGCTTTCAATCCTTTATTGATCATGAGAGAGACTATCTATTGTTTAGATTTTAAGTTCTTATTTTGAAAAAAAAAATTATATTTCCTGGAGAAAAAAAAAGAGAAAAAGTAAAAAAGAAAGATATTGAAGATCTATGTAATTTTTAAGTTATATGCTACGACCCATATATCTCTCATAAAAAAATAAAAAAAAAAAAGAAAGAGAGAAATTTATTGTACAAATTAAATAAATAAATAAATATGTGGTCAAGAAGCATAAACTTAGTCTGATTCCATGATGTTACAAAAAAAAAATATACCAGGAAAAAATATATAATAAGAAAAACTAGATTTTGAATCAATGGATTTTCTATCTTTTGATTAATTTGGCTCGTTTGTCTGTCTGCATTCTGTAAACCATTTTTCTGAGCATTTATCTGTATTCCAACTCCATGAGAGAAATCGTTGCCATAAATTGAAACATTTATTAACCTGTGAGGATATGGAGTTGAGACTCTTACTAGGAATTTTTGAAGGGCGTGTACATTTAACTACCTGAAATAAGCTTTGAATTGATCATCTCAAATTATTTCATAAATTATAATTATGATGATCTTGATATAACTTTGACAGTTTTCAAATTTAATTCAAACACTTAGATAGTTCTGATTACATTTCTATTTAAATTCATCAATTTGTTTTGTATTGCTATTAACGCTAAATTGCTAGGGACTAGCAATAAGCTGGTTGGGAGGTGTGATAAACATAAAAATTGTACATTAATTAAATGTTTTATAATATAAATATATAGTTTTTGTTTTATTAAATGTTTAAATATTATATGTTTTATAATAAATTGTATAAAATATAAGTTGTTGTGTAATTATAAGTTTTTACTATTTTTACAGGTTCGATAAAAGAAGAATAATCTTGGCATTGCAAATGGGATTAAGATGATTCTTGGACCTGTATAAAGTTGATGATAATATCTACAATATTGGTGACAAGCATGAGATAAAAATTCTCTCACAATTGGGATCAAATTAAGCAACAAATAAATTTACCAAAGGAGTGACAGTTTTACCATGCTCTAGTATTTTGACCATATCTCTCAAATTACTTGGTCAAATGGTTTGAAAAAAATACCACAACTGGACAACTCAATTATCCACATGTTTCTTTTTATGTGAAGAAGCAAATTCGGAGAAGAAGATTTTCAAAAGTGATGTGTAATATAATATAATATCTTGGAACATTAATGAAGACTTATGTGTAAAAAATAATATTTTATTTATGGGTGTCTCCCCAAATTTGGCTATAAATAGGGGTGCATTGTAATGTATTGAGATATCCCTCATTCTATGAACAAACCTTTGAGTTCATAATACTTCTCTCAATATTTTTCCTTTATTTTTTCATTTAAATATAATTAGAATGATAATTTCATATTCAAAGTTTTACACTTTGAATAATGAATAGCAAACTACCTAAAGTTGAGATGAAAAGGTGAAACTCTTGGCATGATAATAAGGTTATAAAAGATAAGAATATATGTTTTATATTATTTAATCATTATCTATTGTTTATGTTATATTTATTTTTTTAAGTATTTTTATAACCTACTTATAAGTGGGAGTTTTGATTTATTGTTGCTATATGTTACACTAAATTCTTGGAGCCATTTAAATGTTAGTTTGGTATAACCAACCATTTAAAGTGGATGCCTTGATTTATTATATATGAATATATTATAATATTAATTTCTTTGTACCATTTAAATGTTAGTTTGGTATTACCAACCATTTAAAGTGGGAATCTTGATTTACTATATATAAATATATCATAATATTAATTTCTTGGTACTATTTAAATGTTAGTTTGGTTTTACCAACCATTTAAAGTGGGAACCTTGATTTAGTGTTTACAAATATATATAGCACATTAAATACTTGACCACATTTATAAGTTTTAGTATATATTATATACTTATAAGATATTAATATATAACATAATATAAATATGATTATTTAATATATTGGAACCATTTTATTAATTGGATTTCAATATTGTTCATTAATGTTAACTTTATTAAAATACCAAGAGTGGATCTTTTAATCTCAACTACTTAAATTAAAATTTGAACAATTAAAATTTACCCAATAAAGATTCAAACAATTAAAATTAAAAAGAAACAAAAACAAAAACAAAACAAAAAGACATTGTAGTGGACTTATAATTACCTTAGCTTCCCTGTGGATACGATATCGGACTCACCGAATTATACTACTTGTGGACCACTTGCTCTTGGGAGTGCAACAATCAGAGTCGCAACAATACATGTTACTGATATTTGTTACATGATTTTATATTGTTTATATGATTGCATGTTTCGTTGATTTATACTGGGATGTATTTTTCACCGGATTTATCCGGCTGTTGTCTTGTCTGTATCTATACATGACAACAGGTGGGACAGGATCAGGGTCGAGGAGATGATGAGAGATCGTGATTAGAGTGGAGACTACGGACTTTGACGTTGCTGTAGATAGGATTCAGCACTGGACATTTAGTTGTTGAACCTTAGTTTAAGTTTAATGTATGTTGTACAAGAAATGTACTTTTATACTGACATGTATATGAGATGAATTCCATTACGTTCCGCATTTAATATTATGTTAAAAAAAAATAATTTAGACCCTATTTATTATAATTGATTAAATTGTCACAATAATGATTAAGAAGATGATTAGCATCCGGGTCCCCACAGTTAGGGGCATGGACAATATATTAGAGATGAAAAGGCAATGGTTAAAGTTTGGGATTAAAATATACAAGTTTTGAATTATTTTGGGATTTAAAACGCCTTGCGAATTAGTAAGTAGGTTAATAAATAGAAAGGCTCGGGTTTACGTCCGAAAAAAAAAATATTAGATGTCAAATTTAAGCTTATATGATACTATGGGATAGGCTCGAGTCGAAAAAGGTAAGAAAAAGTCAAAATCGAGAATTTTAGAGTCCAAAGGCAAAACGACTATTTTACACTTGGGAAAATACGAGATAGCTTGGCAGCGTCCGAAGGATCATAATGCATGTTAAATGATATTTTATGATTTAAAATGATGATTTTGATGATAATATGATATTTTATGATTTATGGTAAAGTTGTGCAATTTCTACTGTTTAAAATGATATTTTTGGAAAGTTATGTTATTTTATGATTTAAAAAAAAGAAAAATATTTTGAGGGATGTGAATTGACTGTGACATATGATATATGATTTTTGGGGGATCCATTTATGTTGAGGACGGTGAACTTACAATTTTATGGAGATGTCGTGAGGGAAAAGAAGCCCTAAAGGGAACCCATTTACGGGAAAAGGCCCAAGAGGAAACCCATTTGTGGGAAAAAGACCCCGAGGGAACCATTCTATGGGAAAAGGCCCTCGAGGGAACTTGACGATCGTATTTCCATGGTGGGGCCTAGTACACACCCCCATGGGCCATGTGGAGCTGAAGACTGATCAGTCGACCGAAAGATAAAAGCTAGTCACTTTCAAGGATCAAACTTCACTTAAAATGATATATGATTGAAAACTTTATGATTAAAATGATTTTATGATATATGGTTTATGATGATGATTAAAGCAATTTTGAAATGATTTTGAAATGATTTATTTATTCTCAAAGCTTTATTTAAATGATTTTTAAAGAATTTATTTATGCTTAAAGTTATTTTAAAATGATTTTACGATTTATGATTTAATTATGTTTAAATGATTTTAAATTATTTATATATGTCCAAAATCTATTTTAAATAAAATTATGATTTTTTTAATGCATGTGATTGTATAAGTATTATTTGCTATTCATGTTTAGAATGTGCTGAGTCTTTAGACTTACTAGGTTTGTACGATGCAAGATTTGATGATTTATGAGAGGCGGTGACGATTGAGTGGATCGAGTGCAATAGTACAAATCAGAGGACCTTTATGTTTCTGCACTTGCTTGTTAGATAAATCATTTAAAGATTATGTTAAGGATTTTTATTAGAGATATTTATTATGCTTTATGTTATTGTTAGTTGATCTTTTAAAAGTCGATTAGGAGTTTTTGTTAGTCGATGATTTATGATTTATTTTATGCACTTGAGATTTTTTATGTTAAATTATTATGATTGTTGATTATGTTAAATTATTTTATTTAGATAGTATTTTCAAGTTTATGATTTATGACTAGTACAAAAAAATCGAGGTCGTTTCAGTTGGTATCAAAGCCAGATTCCCCAAAGGGTTGTGTATTGTCACTTCGAGAAACTCAAGAAGTCACGCCTAAAAAATGTGAGTCTTTATTGTTTTATATTTTATATGCTAAAATTCTTTTAAATGCTTATATGATACATGATATACATGTTAGTTGCATGTAGCATGAAAAATGATTAATGCATGTTGGTTAGTGGAATTAATGAAGAACTTAGAAAAAATAGGCTGCATGTACTACTTGAGCTGGATTTAAGAGTCGACTTCGGGAAATTTTGGGTTATGAATGCAATTTTCAAGATTTTGAGGGCCGAATTGAAGAATAAGATTTAAGTTCGAGGTTAAGTTTGAGATGGTTGAGGGAATCTAAGCTTTGCAATCATCAAGACAAGACAAATTTCGAGGACGGAATTTTATTTAAGGAGGGGAGAATTGTAACGCACGAAAATTAGTCCACGTAGACCGCATGCATGAAAATTCTTAAATTGCAAAAATATTTTTATCAAATGTTTTGGATGAATGAAAAATATATTTTGAGTGATTAAATGATTAATTGTGTAATTTTGTTTGATTTCATGATTTAAGGATTTTCAGACGAATATCGGTGGTTGGCCGGAACGGAGAACCAGAGACGATTAAGGTGTTAAAGATTTAAAAGCTAAACTTTTATTTTTAGTTAAGAAAATAATTATTTTAAGTAATTTAAGAATTATTGAATTTTTAAAGTCAAATTTAAATTAAATGGTGGGAACAAGGGAATTATATATTTTATAAGGGTTTTTTTTTTTGAAATAGATATTTTTAAATCTTTTAATTTGAGGCCTAATAATTTTATAAAGCTTAATGGGCATAATTTATTATTTAAAAAGCTAGACTTAATTAAACCCATTAATTAAGTGATTAAAGAAGCCTTTTATTATTATTTTATTTTTAAAAGAAGAAAATAATAAATAAATAATTAAGAGTCCTAGTCCTACACACACTTAATTGTTAGAGTAGTTGCCCTGCAAGTCAACGGTTGGCTAGAGAATTTATTGAATTAAGTGTAATAAACAATCTTTTTTTTAATATCATTTAACTTTTTATGGTCTTATTTTACTTTATCTGTATACTCATTCAATCAGCATAGATAAAGTCTTTGATTATGCTTTAATACAAATGAATCATAATTCGATGTTGAAACTCATTTGTAAACACTGTATTATCTAAATTCGTTCCTAGTCGATTCAGCCGCCTAAAACATAGATAAAGGTCGCTTGAGCTCTAGACTAGCATCTATGATGTTGTGTACCACGTTTCTTGGTAAGGGCATAGAGATGTCCAAACATGCAGATGGATAGTCATATGATGATTATACCGAACAACCCTCCCTTGGACTTTCCAAGTGATTATCATTCATCGAGAAGATAAGTCCGTGGTTATGATTGTACACCATTAGTCCTTATGACCCGAGACAATACTGAGGTTCTATATGCTATGGCTGTACTTTGACTCGTTTACCGACTCCAGGAGAGTCATCAGGTGGCGAGATTGAGTACAGTTGCGACACATATAGGAGCCAGTATATTGTAGTCGGGGATTCACCGCTTACCTGCGGGGTGTGGATAACCTATATGATCTGATAAAATAATAATACATGGAATCTCTGGCCAAAGTATGATATGTACATTAGAGAAGGAGTTCTATAGTTGTACATGCAATGCCGCTATTTATTCTCAAAGATGTGTCTCATAGTTATCGAATTATTATGCAACCTTCGATGAACCAATGGCTGTAGATTCGATCGGGATATATGAGATGAAGGGACCGTATTATACATTAATCATAGCCGACTGGTTCTTGCAGGCACTATCAGTGATATCTAGGGAATCATGGGGAGATGCTGCTAGACGCTCTTACCAAGATTCGATGGGTTTAATCAGAAAATGATTTCTGACATTCTCATGATCAATGGTTGATGCATAGAATGTGGCAAATTAGGGTAAGCCCAAATAAAAGATTATGTCATGAATCACAATGTAGAGCCCAATTTCGTACACGTAAAACCCATGCATTTATTTAAATTAGTAAAGCATTTAATTTATTTTAAAGGAGTTTAGTCATGCATAATTCATTTAAATGCATTATTTTAAAGTATCTACGTTTATGTGATGCACGTTAAAATTTCTTTCGAGTTTCATGTTTCAGGCGATCATTCGAGGCGGGATTGAGGAAAAGACCCGGGGACGATTTTTGGCAATTTAAAGATGGTATCTTATTTTAGTTGAGTTTGAGGGCATTTTCAATTAATTTATTGAATTTTAGCATTTCAAGTCTAAATCATGTATTTATCAATTTTAAGAGTTTAAAACTTTTAAAATCTAGCATGGTGTGTGTTATATTTTAATTAAAGAATTTTATTTAAAAGTTAATTGTGAGTTAGTGTTTTAATTAGTAGACAATTATTTTAGTAAACTAAAATTCAGTCTCCTAATTACACTAAAACACACGCCTCACACACACATTACACGCTTTTACACATACCTGTAACGCCTAAACACACACACACTCTATCATTCAGTTTTTATTATTTTGAGAGAAGAAAACCTAGGGATTCTCCTTCCCTACAGCAGCCGCCCCGTCCCCTTCACGATCCCAGCAAGTTTCGTGAGTTTTTATCGCAAGTTTTAGCGCCACGATCGTCCCGGATCAACCTCGCTTTCATCCCCGCTTCGATATCGCCGGTTCGGTAACGTTTAATATCAAAAAAGCACGTATATTCTGTTCTTGCTGTGTCGATCAAGTCATATATTGTATTGCGTTGTTTTTATGCGTAAAAGTTATGTATGATGTTAGTAGTTTGAGCGGATCATAGATCGGATCAATTTCGAAGGAAAAGTTTTAGATCTAAAACTCGTTTTCGCTGTCTTTTCAAATACTGCGATTTTTCTGTTCATATTTTGAGAAAACTTTCAACTAGAAAAATGTAGAATTTTTCGATGCCTTCGATTTGACATAAAACTCGAGATTTTTGGACGAAAAATGAGTGAGTTATGATGTTTTTCGTGAGACTGCTCAAACTGTAATTTTCAGAAAATGTGTTATTGATGTGTTTCTTGAAGTTTTACGTTGCAGGCTTCGTTGGGGCTCAACGGGTGATCGCCGCTGCACATAGGTACTTCGGTTATGATGTTGGAATGGTCATCGATGTTTTGTTTCGTGTCGATAGGCACTAAGATGGTTCTAGAGTCGTAGGAACAATCATTGATGTCCAATTCGTTGTTGTGTCGTTGGTTGTGAATTGTTACCCTCGGGGGTGATGTTTATGCACTTGGGTTTGGTATAATACCTTAGTGTTCTAAGAAGTGTCTCGTGGTGACGTTCATAGTCCGAGGAATCGAGTCTAGAAGACTAAGCAAAAACATGTTCAGAATCTCGTAAGTTTCGACCGACAGTAGCCACACGGACCTTGCCACGGACCCTGACACGGGGTCCGTGCATTTGTTTTCTCGTGAGTGTCAAATTTGCGCAGATACACGGACCTTTACCCGGACCCTGGCACGGGGTCCGTGCCTTCACTTTCTCACAAGTGTCAAAGTTGCGAGTGGACACGGACCCTTACACGGAGGCAGGCACGGGGTCCGTGCCCCTTTTTCTTTCCGAGTACATCCTTCACCGTAGGTAGACGGACCTGTACACGGACCCGGGTTAGGGGTCCGTGTACACACTGTTTGGGAAAAATATTATTTTTGGTTTCAAGGTTTGATGCCATGGTTTAGAGCAAGGATTAGTAAGGTCATGTCATGGGAAGTTATAGAAGGTCCTAAGATATGATCGAGCTTGAGAGTAAGTATAATTTTTCTACGTCTAAGCTATGCAAGTTAAGTATGAAATTCATGTTAGTATGTCGCAGCGACGGCCCCAGTCGAAGTCCAACGAATCCCTCAACGCCAAGTAAGTATGAATGACGTGCAAAGGAAATGTTTTAAGTTTCAAGGTATGCTAATTGTCTTGTGACCAAAGAAAGTTAGGATTGGAAAGCGTTAAATCATGAACGGGGACCAATCCGCCCGTTAAATTATGAACGGGTTAGATCGTGGTTGTGAAGCATTAAATTATGAACGTGGATCAACTGGCCTGTTAAATTATGAACAGGGATCTTATGTATGCGGCAGTGGATACGTCCCTGTCAGCCCAGTACTGTGGTGTGTCTGATCAGGCGTTTATCATGTTAAGGGTCACTTACTTTGAAACATCCTCTACGTAAAATTATGCAGCCAAGTATGTGAAGTATGATAGCATGTTTAAGAAAAGTTTATGATCATGGCACGTCGTAGTATATATGTTCAAGTTCAAGTTTATTTCAAGTTGAAGTTTATGCAAGTTCAATTTAAAGTTATGTATGTCCTATATTAAAGATGCATGCGATTTTATTATTTGTACTCGTTATTTCCACTTTATACGTGTTGAGTCTTTAGACTCACTAGACTTGATCGATGCAGGTGAGTACGATGAACAGGAGACAGGAGGTGGCGACCAAAGGGCAGGCTTGGGCTGAGCGGCAGGCTAAACCCGAGGACCGCAAGTTTATGTTTTTAAGCACAGTTTTAAATACTCTGAATTTTTATGATTTGAATGTGAGATGTTTTGAGACAGCGTTCTTTTAGCAACTTTTTAATTGGTGATGGATTATTTTAAAAATATTTTTATGAATGTTGGGTGATGACCGTATGGATGTTTTTATTTAATAAAATTTTTTAATTTTTCCGCAAATTTCAAGTAGTAAAAGTACGGTACGTTACACACAAAGAGTTGTGAACCCATGACTAGCTGTATCCATGAACAATTGAGGGTCACACAAGCACTGGTTTACTTGTTCCCGTTGAGATATTAAATTCAATGAGTTTAATTTTTAAGAAATAAGTTTGATAATATCAATTGATAAGCTTATAAATAAAGTTTATAAAAGCTTATAGAAATTTTGAGAGCATGACTGTTAAGACAGTCAAAGGAGTACACCTGCCTTATTTAGATATTGATGATCTCGAAATTAAAGTGTGCATCATAATAACAAACAAGTTGAAATTGTCACATTGATGACATTATATCGTCGATCGAGATTATGATGAGATTAATGTAATGGGAGCATGGATCATGGGCTTGCAAGAGTATAAGCTCATCATGGAAATTTATTAAAGTTCAAATGGGCTTTAATAATTAATTATATTTTAATTAAGTTAAAATATAGCTCATTAAGTTTTTATAAAATATGGTATGGATTTGTGTAATATGGAAATATTCATGATACCATAATTTTAGAAACTTGCACACCAAACAAAATAATGTTAATGCATGATATCCTCAAAATATATGTATTAATAATCGAGATTGGCGTTTGATATGGCATGCAATTAAAATCTATATTTAACTTAATTAATTGGATTAATTAAGTAAATGATGGATTAGTGAAATAAAAAGGATTTTATTATTTCTTACTTGCACAGGCATGCATTTCTAAAGTTTGGTAGGTGATTTGAAAAAGAAAAAAGGCTTTGATTTGGCATGCAATATTTTTTAGAATATTTAATTGACTTAATTAAGTAAATTGAATATTAGAAATAATAAAAAGAGTTTGATTTTCATTAACGTGCAGGGGCATCCGATAGCAAGGAACGAGATTTTTAATATTTTTCGGCTCTTCCATTCATTGTGCTCTCAAAAAAGTTTGGAACAAAATTGTGTTTTATCTCTACGAAAATATCTTCTATACTTTCTAGTGCAAGTTAGAAGAGGAACAAATATTTCAGTCGTGGAACAGATTAGGAGATCGAAGAACGTTCGTAGGGATTTACAACAAGAGCTACGTCCGCTAATACCGGAGTAGTTGGAGCCAAGTGATTTAATTCACTAAAGGTAAAAACTAAACATCCTATGTATGTTTATTTTATTAAAATCATACGAGTGTCCAAATAATATATCTTGAATGTCAAGATCTAAAATTTTTAAAACTTCCGCTGCGTTTGGGCACGAGGGAAACCGAAATACAAAAGTTGTATCAGATCCAAGTTCTCTAAATTGTATGGTTTTAACGGTATTGAATAATTTATTTTTAACCACCCAAGAAATTTTTTCAAAAAATTATAGCACCACAAAAGTTTTTATTTTTACAGAAATAAAAAAAATTATTTTCGGATCTGCCTGGAACTGGTCCGGACAGACGGCGCTCGCAGGTGCTGCGCGAAGTGCGCGTGGAGCGCGCAGCAGGGGCGTGGCCAGCGCGTCGCGTGCGTCTGCGGGCACAGCGTGCCTGCGATTGCCAGAAACGTTCGGGCAGTGCGCGGGCAGCTCGAGCGGCTGCCCGAGAACGTCTCGAGCACAGTGCTGATTATTGAGCTTGAATTGTCTGGGCCTAGGGTGCGATTTTCTGATTTTCAAAACTCTGTATTAAATTGATATTTTATGAAAATGAGTTCAATTTATTTTTTTGAAAAATTAATTTTTGGAAAATTAATAATTTTCTTGTAAACTAAATAATTGGAAAATGATTTTAATTATTTATGGTAAAAGTGAGTTTTACAAGAAATCAATTATTATTGATTTAATTGAAAATTAAATAAAGATGTTTATTTAATTTATTAAATTTTTTAATAATTGTGGTGGTTAGTGATATAATTATTAGATATATGATTTATCATTTAATTAAATTTGTTTAATTAAATTGATGTTAATATTTGATATTAAAAACATGAAGGATGATCGAGAGCCTTGACCAATGTGTTAGGTGTATGTTAGGATATTTTACTATTTTATTCATTTTGTTAATATTTGATATTATTAAAGTGAGCCTGGTCTATGACACGTTCCCACCCCATGAGATGTATCCCTTATGTGACATGGCTGTTTAAATGTAATTAATAGAAATAGTGGGAGATCAAGACTGGAAGATAGTGGACCCGATGCACAAGATGAAGACATGTAAAATATTGGAAGATCATGTAATAGTTGCATTTGCATCCCTGCATTCACCTAGGTTTTGGACCTGGATCCATGTCTGGCTCACATGGATCTAATAGCGTTGGCGATCGATCATCCTTATTAATTGTTGAATGTCATATTATGATATATGCGATATATAGTAGTATGCATGTATGTATATTATTAAATAATATAGGTGCATGAATCCGTCAAACATACAAACTCGTGGCACGCAATTTTAAATTAAAATGATGAGACAAATTTAAAATTAAAATCCCTCATTTTGAATATGATTCAAAATTTATATCAAACCGTAATAATAAAAATTAAAAAAGTGTAATTTTTTGTTGTCTTCCATCAATCGTGGTTTCACGTTGATCGCTAGTCGCGGACAATATCTGGCTCATATTATTTGGGAGGCCTAGACGTCGGAAAGCTGTGACTTCCACCGGACATATGATGTGAATTGAGTGGAACTCCCATGACTTCGGCTCATATTATTGGGGGAACTCATGGCGACCGTCTACTACAATTCAATATTGATGGGTTGGTTTGACACGTTAAAATAAACGGCGTCATATTATTGGGTCCTTATTAAACGTGAGGCAAAACACGCGGAGGTTGCATAGGGATGCAATTGGATTCTACCTTTTAGAAACTATAATTGGCTGATATTATTCGGGATTATAATTGGCTAATTGGACTCTACGTGCTCACTAAGGAAATACGATTTTCTTTTTTCATCAAAGGGTTGTGGAAATGCCAAAAGAGTGGGAGGGAATTTATAAAATAAAAATCCATATTTTATATCTTAGAATTATTTTAAAATTATCAGCAACCATTATTCTGTTTCCGTATCAATATATTTTCGATTTCGTCACGTAATCAATTTTTTTTATTTACAAGCTAATCGAATCAAATTTTCAAGACTGGATGGGAAAATTGTTCTGAATTCGGAGAAAATGGCATCCACACTATTTTCAGTCCTGTTGAACTGACAAAACATGCAAGATGGTAGGATAATAGTATGCAAGCTAAAGTGTAACAAGCTCGCTTCTATGTCAAATGAACTGTAGGGACAGTTTGAGGAAATTTTGAATGTTGCTGACATTCGAATGCACGTGCAAGAGTTGCATGGTGCATGAAGCTATACACGCCAATTTTAAGGAGCTCATGACTACACGCATGCAAGACAGGGCTTTGGCCCATGAGCATGGTGTACATATGAGTGGGATTATTGAGAATGTGGTGGGCCTGGAATATGTGATTCCTAACGAATTATTAGATAACATCAATTTGTTGTTTTTCTCTTCCTCATTTTGACGGGGTTATGGTGAACTTTAATTTGAATAAGATTTATGATAGCCTTGAAGAGCTAGTCAATATGCTTATAACTTATGAGATCAGCATAAAACAGGAAATTATTGTTTTTTCTTATGGGCCTCTCGTCAGTCGAAAATGGCCCACAAGATAAGGGAAAGAAATGTTATGCCCTTCACAAGAAAAACAATCCCAATAAGAGGCAGACTCTAAAGGACACTTAAAGGGTCTACAAAGCCCGATAAGTCAGAACATATTTATTTCACTGCAAAAATTCCGGACATAAGAAATTATATGCGCCAGAAATGTTTTGGAAATTATAAGTGAATGTCCAAGTAAACACGATTTCAACAAAAAAAAAGGAGAGTTTGATGATCCAAATACCGCACAAATATGGCACGCTAGACTATGTCACATTTCACAAAGAAGGATGCACAAACTAGTGGGAGAAAGCATGTTTGACTTGTCAAACATAAATTCTCTATTTACTTTTGAGTTTTGTCTAAAAGAAAAATGACCAAGACTACATTCGATGGAAACGTGGAACGTGCGCATGGTCCACTGAATTTGATCCACACATACGTTTGTGGTCCGTTAAGTGTTAGCAAAAAATATGGGCAATCCTACTTCATTACCTTTACTGATGACCATTCGAGGTATGGATACTTTTATATGATGAAACACAAATATGAAGTATTTAAAAAGGTTCAAAAAATTTAGATCTGAAGTAGAAAAACAACTAGAAAGAAGTATTAAGACACTTTGATCTAATCAAGGTGGAGAATACTTGAGTGCTGATTTTTTGGTTTATCTAAAAGAGAATGAGATTCTCTCACAGTGGACTCCACCAGCAACACCATAATTGAATGGTGTTTCTGCACGTCGTAATCGAACCTTCATGGACATGGTACGATCCATGATAAGATTCACTGAATTGACTACATCGTTTGGGGCTTTGCGCTTGAAACTACGACAATTTGTTGAATAATGTCCATACTAAAGCAGTTGATAAAACACCATATGAGATATGGATGACAAAAATTCCCAAACATTCTTACATGATATGGGGATGTACTGCTTATGTGAAGCAGACAGTGGGAGATAAATTGGATAGTAGATCCACTTTGTGCTACTTTGTAGGATATCCAAAGAATTCTGTTGGATATTATTTCTATTATCCTAATGAAGCAAAAGTGTTTGTTTCATGAAATGCTACCTTTTTGGAAAAAGAATTTCTATTAGATAGAAAAGGCAAAGATGATAGAACTTGAAGAAATTCAAGATACTTCCTCAACTGTAGAAGTTGAACCTAATCCCCAACAACCAGTAGTTGAAGTACACGCTCCTAGAAGGTTTGATAGGGTTATCAGACCACCTGCAAGATACACGCTTCTTCATGAAAAAGGCCATGATGAGCCTTGTGCCTGAGATCAATATATGGTCTCAAGCAGGCGTCAAGGATTTGGAACCTCAGATTTGATGACACTATCAAGGAATTTGGTTTTGCTAAGAATCTTGAGGAACCATACGTGTACAACAAAGTTAGTGGGAGTGCAGTGACATTCCTAGTAATTTATGTTGATGACATCCTATTCATTGGGAATGATGTAGGATTACTGCAATCAACTAAAGTATGGTTAGCAAATAAATTCTCTATGAAAGACATGGGTGAAACATCTTATATATTGAGAATACAAATCTATAAAGATAGATCAAAAAGGATGCTGGGGCTCACCCAAGCCACTTATATCGATACCATCCTAAAGCGATTCTCTATGGAAGAGTCCAAGAGAGGATACTTACCAATGTGTCATGGTGTTACTCTATCTAATGCGATGTGCCCCAAGACTGATGGAGAGATAGAGATGATGACACATATTCCATATGCATCAGCCATGGGTAGTATCATGTATGGTATGATATCACACATCCTGATGTTGCTTACGCTCTGAGTGTTACAATCAGATATCAGGCGAACCATGGTCTAATACATTGGAAGGCCGTGAAAGATATTCTTAAGTGCTTGTGAAGGACTAAGAATTTGTTCATGGTATATGGGAGTGGAGAACTAAAATTGGAAGGCTATGCTGATTCTAGCTACCAATGTGACGTAGATAATTCAAAATCGACCTCTGGTTTTGTATTCATGCTAAATGGTGTGGCTGTATCTTGGAAAAGTTCCAAGCAAGACACTGTTGCGGATTCCACCACTGAAGCTGAATATATTGCTGCATCTACTGCAGCAAAAGAGGCTATTTGGATGAGTAATTTTGTCCAAGAGTTCGGCGTTATTCCTATTGGAGTTGATCCAGTCCCGGTGTACTGCGACAACACTGGTGCCATTGCGCAAGCAAAGGAACTAATGTCTCATCAGAGATCCAAACATGTACTGAAGAAGTTCCACATCATACGTGAGATTGTGGGAAGAGGAGAAATATCGGTCGAAAGAGTCCCCTCTGCAGATAATGTTGCTTATCCACTTATGAAACCCTTGCCAGGACCATTGTTTGAGAAGCATCGCGAAGAAATGAGATTAAAGTTATGGGTAGTTGGCTGTAGGGCAAGTTGCAGATTGTTAGAGTAGATGCCCTACAAGCCAACGGTTGGCTAGGGAATTTATTGAATTAAGTATAATAAACAATCTTTATTTTAATATAATTTAACTTTTTATGGTCTTATTTTACTTTATCTGTATACCCATACAATCAACATAGATAATGTCTTTGACTATACTTTAATAGAAATGAATCTTAATTCGATGTTGAAACTCATTTGTATACACTGTATGATTTAAATTCGTTCCTAGTCGATTCAGCCACCTTAAACATGGATAAAGGTCAATTGAGCTCGAGACTAGCATATGTGATGTTGTCTACCGCATTTCTTGGTAAGGGCATAGAGATGCCAAAACATGTAGATGGGTAGTCATATGATGATTATACCGAACAACCCTCCCTCGGACTTTCCAAGTGGTTATCATTCATCGAGAGGATAAGTCTGTGGTTTTGATTGAGCACCATTAGTCCTTACGACCCGGGACAAAACTGAGGCTCTATATGCTATGGCTTTACTTTGACTCGTTTCTGGCTCTAGGAGAATCATCAGGTGGCGAGGCTGGGTACAGTTGCGACACATATAGGAGCCAGTGCATTGTATTCGGGGATTCACCGCTCACCTGCGGGTGTGCATATCCTATGTGATATGATGAAATAATAGTACATGGAATCTCTGGCCAGAGTATGATATGTACATTAAATAAGGAGTTCTCTAGTTGTACATGCGATGTCACTATTTATTCTCAAAGATGTGTCACATAGTTGTCGAATTATTATGGAACCCTCGATGAACCAATGGTTGTAGATCCGATCGGGATATATGAGATGAAAGGACCGTATTGTACATTAATCATAGCCGACTGGTTCTTGCAGGCACTATCAGTGATACCTAGGGAATCATGGGGAGATGCTGCTAGATGCTCTTACCATGATTCGATGGGTTTAATCAGAAAATGGTTTCTGACATTCTCATGATCAATGGTTGATGCATAGAATGGGGCAAATTAGGGTAAGCCCAAATAAAGGATTATGTCCTGAATCACAAAGAGTTGTGAACCCACAACTAGCTGTATTCATTAACCATTGAGGGTTACACAAGCACTGGTTTATTTGTTCCCGTTGAGATAATAAATTCAATGAGTTTAATTTTTAAGAAATAAGTTTGATATGATCCATCAATAAGCTTATAAATAAAGTTTATAAAAGCTTATAGAAATTTTGAGATCATGACTGTTAAGACAGTCAAAGGAGTACACCTGCCTTATTTAGATATTGATGATCTCGAAATTAAAGTGTGCATCATAATAACAAACAAATTGAAATTGTCACATCGATGATATTGGATCGTCGATCGAGATTATGATGAGATTAATATAATGGAAGCATGGATCATGGGCTTGTAAGAGTATAACTCCATCATGCAAATTTATTAAAGTTCAAATGGGCTTTAATAATTAATTATATTTTAATTGAGTTAAAATATAGCCAATTAAATTTTTATAAAATATGGTATGTATTTATGTAATATGGAAATATTCATGATACCATAATTTTAGAAACTTGCACACAAAGCAAAATAATGTTAATGCATGATATTTGATATAGGTGGATTTTACTTGTTTTTCATGTCATGTTTTGTCCCATTGTGTTGCATTTATCATTTAGATTGCATGCATTTTGTCATGTTTTAGTTTATATTATGTTTTATTATTAATCATGTGTCTCGGAGTGAAAATGCAGGAGATTCATGCAAAAAATGAAGAAAAAAGAATTATTTTGCGAAGGACTTCCGCCCGGGCGCATATTCACATCCGCCCGAGCGCAGGAGAGCTGTGGAAAAATTCATTTTGGCGAAAGTCATCCGCCCGGGCGGATGTTTATGTCAGCCCGGGCGCATCAAAGAAAATGAAAATACAGGATCTGCGAAATTCATCCGCCCGGGCAGAAACTTATGTCCGCCCGAGCGCACCTGTATTTTTGGAAAAAATTGTGGACGACTCCTGACCTTAATTCTTAATGGAGAGAATATGGAAGGGGGTAGAGGCACGAAAAGGGAGATCGTTCAGACATAATCTGAGAGCCGCCACAAGCTTGGGAGAGATTTTCGCACTTGGATCGAAGATTCGAAGATTTCCGGGCATCGTTCCTCGCAATTTTCATCAAATCTAGTATTTCTAACTTAGTTTTTATATTTAAAACGTTGTTGATTTTATTTTCATTATGAATTCTAGTAGCTAAACTTTTACATATTTTTTGGGATTTAAGGGGATCCTACCCCGAACTCTGATTTAGTTAATTCATATTTCGATTGTTACGTTATTCTTGATTATACTACTATTTTATCGTGTTGTTAAAGTGTAGCTAACTTTAACAAAGTTTTTATATTGCGAGTGAGTTTGAGAGAATAAATTGTGATAGGAACGAGTAATATAATCCGTGGATCTACAATTTACATAGACATATGAAATTAGATACGTGCCGATAGTCATAGTCCTAAGGGTCGAAAACTAGAGGATTTCATAAATCGACATTCGATTCACTCTTGATAAATAATTAATGACATTTAATTACTTCATTGAGTATAATTAGTTTGGAATAGCTCGAGAGAGTGTGTTCAATTGAATAGAAAATCCTGTCGGAAGCAGACAAACATTATTGAACGAATTAATAAATTAACGAGGGGTAGGTGAACCGAAATTCCCAACAAATTCATTTCTCATTGAATTTTAATCAACCATTTTTAGATATTATATTTCATTATTTAATTATTGAATCTTTTTATTTGCATGTTTATTCGAGCATAGTAGTACTAAAACAACTAATCAATTTTCGTTGCTAAAGATTTAATAACTGGAAATAATAATTGTCAAACACAAGCTTCAGTGGAACGAAACTCTTACTCCTGTACATTATACTATTATTTGACATCATGCACTTGCGATTAATTTTTGAGCATATAAAACCATATTTTTATTGAGGATTTCACAGTGCAAGTTTTGCTCGATCAAGTTTTTGGCGCCGTTTCCGGGGACTGTTAATTCAAAATTTTATTATTAGTTATTTTTTTTAGCATTGTTTCACTTTATTAAATTACACTCCATATTCTGTTACAGATATCTGGTGCAGTGCATGCCAAAGTCACTGACGTGGAGCTTGAGCAGTTCGACCCTTAAATTGAAAGAACTTTCCGCAGGGGAAGACATCAGCAGCGACTGAAAGAACTGATGGAGAGGCACGAGAACGATCGTGAGGAGGAACATCGTGAAGATAGACATGTTGAGATGCCGCTCCGCATACCAATGCGGGAGTATGCCCGACCCTCTTTGGATGGAGCACGCCCCAGCATTGTGAGGCCTACTGTGCGGGCAAACCATTTCGAAATCAAACCAGCTATAATTCAGATGATTCAGAACACAGTACAGTTTGGAGGATCTACAGTAGATGACCCAAACACGCACATCGCAAAATTTTTTCGAAATTTGGGATACTTTTAAATTTAATGGAGTTTCTGATGATATTGTTAGATTGCGCTTATTTCCTTTCTCCTTACGTGATAAAGCAAAAGAATGGTTGAATTGTTTGCCTGTAGGTTCGATCATCACATGGGACGATATGGCAAAGGCATTTCTCATTAACTACTTTCCTCCATCTAAGACCATGAAGTTGCGGGCAGACATCACCACATTTGCTCAATTCAACCAGGAGTTTTTATATGAGGCATGTGAACACTTCAAAGATTTGTTAAGAAGATGTCCTCATCACGAACTTCCACTTGGGTTAGTCTTTCAAACCTTTTATTATGGCTTGCTTACTCCTAATCGTACTATGATAGATGTTGCTGCATGTGAAAACCTTTTGAGGAAGAATGCTGAAGAGGGATATGAGCTGTTGGAGGAGATGGCTGCTAGCAGCTATCATCCTCAATCTGAAAGGAACAACCAGCAGAGAAGTGCAGGAGTCCACCAGGTAACTGACCTTTCTGCTATTACTGCACAACTTGATGTGTTGAACAGAAAACTAGATGGCTTGAACATGGGTGGCACAGTAATGCGTCTTCAAGAGATATTCTGTGAAAAGTATGGAGGTGAACATTATGTTAAGGACTGTCGAGAAGGGGCACCAATGAATCAAGTGGGAGTCCATAACCGTCCAAGGAATGATCCGTACTCCAACACATATAATCCTGGATGGAGGCAACATCCCAACTTCTCATGGGGTGGTCAAAACAATCAGAATCAACCACAAGGAGGACAACCATACGGGAAACAACCAATGTACAGATCTGATCCTCCTAGAGAAGAGAAGTCCAATTTGGAGCAGATGATGTCTAAGTTCATCTCATCTACCGAAACTAGACTCCAAAATCAAGATGAATCGATAAAGGGGCTAGAGAATCAGATTGGACAGTTAGCAAAGATGATAGCAAGTAGAGAATCGGGCACCTTGCCAAGCAACACCGAGACCAATTCAAAAGTGCAAGTGAAGGCCATTGAGTTCAGGAGTGGAAAAATTTAAGAGTCAAGAGAAAAAGAAAAAAAATCAAGTGCCGGATGATGAGACATCTAAAGGTAAGTCTTCTAACTCTACACCAGCACCCACTGCACAATCTAAAATTGTTATACCTCCCCCTTTTTTTGCAGCAATGAAAAAAGCAAAACTGGATGCACAATTCGGTAAGTTTCTTGAGGTATTCAAAAAATTGCATATCAATATTCCTTTTGCCGATGCTTTGATGCAAATGCCTAGTTATGCTAAATTTTTGAAAGACATATTAGCTAGCAAGAGGAACTTGGAGGATCAGATGATGGTGAACTTAACTGAAAATTGCTCTGCTTTGGTGCAAAACAAAATCCCACCAAAACTAAAAGACCCAGGGAGTTTTTCTGTTCCTTGCATGATTGGGGATGTTGTTTTTCACAAAGCTTTGTGTGATCTTGGTGCAAGTATTAATCTTATGCCTTTATCTATATTCAGGAAACTCGGATTAGGAGAGCCTAAGCCAACCAGGATGTCCTTACAGCTAGCTGACAGATCTGTCAAATACCCGTGAGGGTTCATAGAGGACGTCTTGGTAAAGGTGGCCAAATTCATATTTCCTGCAGATTTTGTGGTACTTGATATGGAGGAGGATGTGGAGATTCCCTTCATTTTGGGGAGACCGTTTCTTGCGACTGGCAAGGCCCTGATTGATGTTCAAGAAGGGACGTTGAGATTGAGAGTGGGCGAGGAAGATATTACTTTTGATGTTTTTAATGATCTTAAGCACACACTGCATTCTGATAGTTGTTATAGAATTGATACTTTTGATGCTCTTGTGTCTAACTATGTGCATGATGCTCTTAGGGACCCGTTGGAAGCAACTCTCACTACTGAATTGAGAGAAGATGAATTGGATGCAGAGAAAGCCGAAATAGTGGCATACCTCAATGCCAACCAACCATGGAAGAGGCCAATAAGGATGAGATTAGAGGACTTGGGAGATTGAAGAGACTTGATCCCACAGAAGTCAAGCCTGGAGGAACCACCGACGCTTGAGCTCAAACCATAGCCTCCACACCTAAGGTACGTATACTTAGGTGAGAATAACACTTTACCTTTCATTATTTCTGTTGCTTTGACAGATGTGATGGAGGACAAACCGTTGGAAGTTTTGAAAGTGCACAAGAGTGCTTTTGCGTGGAATGTGGCAGATATAAAAGGGATCAACCCATCAGTCTGCATGCACAAGATCCTGATGGAAGATAAGTACTCACCTCTTGTGCAACCTCAGAGAAGATTAAATCAAATGATGCAAGAGGTAGTAAAAGCATAGACTGTCAAACTCCTTGATGCGGGTATTATCTATCCTATATTTGATAGTGCATGGGTAAATCCTGTTCAGTATGTGCCGAAAAAAGGTGGGATTACTGTGATCACAAATGAAAAAAACGAATTGATACCCACTAGGACAGTTACGGGATGGCGTGTGTGCATTGACTATAGGAAATTAAATGATGCTACCCGTAAAGATCATTTTCCAATTCCCTTTATTGATCAAATGTTAGAGAGGTTAGCGGTTCATGAGTTTTACTGTTTTCTAGATGGGTATTCGGGGTATAACCAAATCATGATTGCGCCTGAGGACCAAGAGAAAACCACTTTCACTTGTCCTTATGTCACTTTTGCTTTCAGATGGATGCGTTTTGGCTTGTGTAATGCCCCTGCCACTTTTCAACGATGCATGACCGCTATATTTCATGACATGATAGAAACTTTCCTTGAAATTTTTATGGATGACTTCTCGATTTTTGGCCCTTCTTTTGATGACTGTTTGCAGAATTTGAAGGTAGTGTTGATGAGATGCGAGGAGACGAATTTGGTACTGAATTGGGAGAAGTGCCATTTTATGGTACAAGAAGGCATAGTATTGGGGCACAAGATATCAGGGCATGGAATAGAGGTGGATAAGGCAAAGGTTGAAGTTATCAAGAACTTACCACCTACGGCATCCATAAAGGGAGTTAGAAGTTTTCTAGGCCACGCTGGTTTTATCGGCGTTTTATCAAAGATTTTTCTAAAATTGCAAAACCTCTATCTTCTTTACTTATGAAAGATGTGCCCTTTGATTTTAATACTCACTGTTTACAGGCATACGAGGATTTGAAGGAGCGCTTGGTGACGGCTCCTGTCTTGGTGGCATCAGATTGGGATCTACCATTTGAGGTCATGTGCGATGCAAGTGATACTACGGTGGGACCTGTGCTTGGCTAGCGGAAAAACAAGGTATTTCACACAATTTACTACGCAAGTAAGACCCTAGATGAGGCTCAATTGAATTATGCGACAACTGAAAAGGAATTACTTGCAGTAGTATTTGCTCTTGAAAAATTTCACTCATATCTTGTTTTGTCCAAAGTCATTGTTTACATGGACCACTCTGCACTTAAGTATTTACTTGCTAAGAAAGATGCAAAGCCACTCCTACTTCGGTGGATTTTTTTATTACAAGAATTTGATTTAGAAATAAAAGATAAGAAGGGTGTTGAGAATGTGGTGGCAGATCACTTGTGTAGACTGGAGCTTATTAGTAATGATTGTGTAGATCATGCCATTAACGATTGGTTTCCTGATGAGCAGCTATTTGAGGTGAGACACTGTCCTTGGTATGCAAATTTTGCTAATTTTCTTGTCACAGGCACACCGCCACCGAATCTATCGTTTCATCAACGTAAGAAATTCTTTTCTGACGTGAAACATTATTTTTGGGAGGAACCATTTTTGTTTAAGATCTGTGCAGATTCTATGATCAGACGGTGTGTTGCAGAGGAGAAATTTGGTCAAATACTTAACCATTGCCATGACCGTGAGGTAGGTGGTCATTTTGGACCAACCAAGACGGCATCCAAGGTACTTGAATGTAGCTTTTATTGGCCAACCCTTTTAAAGATGCTCGTTCTTATGTGCTAGCATGTGATAGATGCCAACGGACAGGTAACATCTCTAACCGTCATGAAATGCCATTGAATAATATCATTGAGTGTGATGTTTTTGATGTGTGGGGGATAGACTTCATGGGACCGTTCCCCAGTTCGTTCACGAAAAAGTATATTTTGGTAGCGGTTGACTATGTGTCTAAGTGGGTAGATGCAGAAGCATTTGCCACGAATGATGCTCAAGTGGTCCTGAAATTTTTAAAGAAAAATATTTTTAACAGGTTTGGGACACCACGAGCAATCATTAGTGATGGTGGCACCCATTTTTGCAACAAACTATTTGAAAAACTTTTGAGCAAATATGGTGTCACATATAAGATATCTACTCCCTATCACCCCAGAGGAGTGGTCAAGTGGAAGTGTCTAACCGGGAGATCAAGCGGATTCTGGAAAACGTGGTAGGTGTTAGTAGGAAAGATTGGTCAGTGAGGTTAGACGATGCTCTTTGGGCATATAGGACTACTTTTAAAACACCTATAGGCACTAAACCATATAGTTACTGTTTGGTAAAGCATGTCATCTACCTGTAGAGTTAGAGCATCGTGCATACTGGGCAACAAAAGCATTAAACTTTAACTTTACTGATGCAGGTGAACGACGTCTCCTTCAAGTGGATCAGTTGGAGGAGTTCCGGAATCTGGCATATGATCTTGCACTGTTATACAAAGAAAAGACAAAGAAAGCTCATGATAGACGGATCATTGAAAGAGAATTCAAAGAAGGTGACAATGTCCTGCTTTACAACTCCCGGTTGCGACTGTTTCCTGGAAAATTGAAGTCGCGATGGTCTGGTCCATTCGTGATTTCTAAAGTTTACCCATTGGGAGCTGTAGAATTGCACGACGGAAAGGATGAGACATTTACGGTCAATGCCCGCGACTGAAGCACTACATAGGTGGCATAGTCGAGCCACAACTTGGAATCACCCGGTTCCAAGACAATCCGAACTAAAACTGACCGACAGTCCAGCTCTCGACTATAAATTGAGAACTACCTCTCTCCTCTTTATCTTGTATTTAATTCGATTTTTGGTTTATGTTCTTTTTGTTTACATTGATTTTAAAAAAAAGGGGGGGGGGGACCGTGAAGCTTCCGCCCGGGAGGACATTTACATCCGCACGGGCGCAATCTTTTTCAACCAATTTTTTTTTTTAAAAAAATGCCGTGAGTTTTCCGCCCAGGCGGATGTTTATGTCCGCCCGGGCGCGTTTCTTTTCCAAAATTTTTCAAAAAGCCGTGAGTTTTCCGCCTGGGCGGATGTTTATGTTCGCCCGGGCGTGCCCCTTTTTTAGAAAAACTTTTAAGGCCGGGAGTTATCCGCCCGGTCGGAAACTTACGTCCGCCCGGGCGGATCACGCAAATTTAAGAATCTGAAACTTTCTTTTCTTCTTCCTCACTTAAAACCTAGCCGCCCCTTCGAATTTTTCTCCCCTCCTCTCTCAATCTCGCTCAAATCTCTTGTCTTGTGTAAATTTCAGGTACAATTAGGTCTCACCACCTTTATTAAACATCAAGACATCAATTTTCCGGTCACCAAGTTGTTTTCCGACCACCTCTGAAAAACTCCGGCCACCGCTGTGTTATTCCGGCCGCCACCTCAGAGTTCCGGTGAGCATTCTCTCGGCGACAAACCCTCCGACTCCAGGCTTATTTTTCTTCAGAAACCATCTTCAACAATGGAACCAAAAAAGGCTCGGGTAAGTCACACCGCCTCTTCATCTTCATCCCATAACTCTTAGTTATTTGTTAATGATACCGCGAGGGAACGCTACGAAAATGCAAAAATACATAGAGCTCCGCTTCCCGAACATGGTTTCCAGGTTGAGCAATACAAATTGATCACAGAGCTATGTGCAGGAGCTGGGGTCATCTTTCAGGTTGACGATGAGTGGTTGCCACCGACCAAGGCCCTCGATGACGCTAGCTGGATATAGAAAATAGCAGTGCGGCGGAAGGCTTTACCGCAGTTTGGCCCCATCTGGGACGGTTTTACTTTTGACCTCGTGCCACAACAGCCCCCACCACCGGCCCCGCGACCACGACGTCGCCTTCTTCAAGAGAGGATGGATGAATTTGCTGCATTTGCTGATCATCAGCTCCAATGGCAGGCTGTGAGTCAGACTTATCAGACCGCCACTGACGTCATGCTACGTTTGTCCTTGAGCCACAGTGGTATTGACCCAGCCCTTATGCCACCGCCTATGCCTGCTTTCCTGCCACCGTTTCAGTTCCACTATGCCGATGCCCCAGAGTCGGATGCTAGTGTCATTCCCCTAGAGGCACACGAGGAGGATGATCTTTGAGAGGGGAGTCACTTCTGTCCTTTTTTTTATTTCTTGCATTTCGTTTAGATCATTTCACTTATTTCTATTTCTGTTTCATGCTTAGGTTATATTACACCTATTTTGTTATGCACTATCTGTCTCTTTTTCTATTGTCTGTTGCATTGGGGACACTGCTCGACTTTAGTATTGGGGGGTGGATGGGTGTTGTTTTATGTGTTCATTTTTGGTGTTTTTTTTTGTTATATTTGTTGGCATTTAGTGTTAGTCGTTTTTGCATTGGTGTGTGTCAGCCGACGGTGTTTGGAGTAGTACTTGTTAGCCAAGGATGATTAAGGAGTGATGAGACATGCCCTGTCTGTCGTGTAATCGCACTCCTTTCACACATACTGTGGTAAAGACATAAATTTTTATTTAAAACATTGAATTCTCTTTGCACAAATGTTAGAACTAGAAGCATACATGATAAGATGGTGAAAATTTAAAACTAAAGTGGGGAACAAAGATGGTTGAAGGTGTGAATTGAGATTGACTATATTCTCTCGAATCGAGGTAGTTATCAGTAGCGAAAAAAATATATGAAGAAAAAAAAGATAGATGGAGATGTAATGTGTGGGGGAGCCGAATAAAGGAATGAAATCCTATTCATGGCTAAAGTTGGAGATGTAAGGTGTTGAAGAGCCGAATGAAGGAATGCAATCTTATTCCTAGCTAAAAATGTTAAACACATGGATTTGAATCTGAGATGATAGATTCTATTATAGTCCTTTTATTACTGTATTCCAATTCAGTCGAAAAAAAATGATAGAAAAATGGGCGCTGCTGGTGATTACTGAGTACAGAGGAATAAAGGAGAGTAAGATTTACACTAACAAGCTGATTTAAATATCTGAAAATGGTTGAGAATGGATCCCTCTGTCATTTATGATACTAGGACTAACAACACACACATACACATTCAGGTTTTAATTGAAACAATGTCTAGACCAAAGAAAGTGCGAAGAGTTGTGTTTTTACATTGATCGACGAGGGAATATGTTGAGTTTCGCTGAGGCTAGTTGATGACTATGAATTCACTGTCGAGCTACTTTGTGTCATGTTCCGTTTTATTCTTGTCACCTGTTTTGCTCGAGGGTGATCAAAAGGTTATTATTGGGGGGTTGATATAGGTGGATTTTACTTGTTTTTCATGTCATGTTTTTGTCCCATTGTGTTGCATTTATCATTTAGATTGCATGCATTTTGTCACGTTTTAGTTTATATTATGTTTTATTATTAATCATGTGTCTCGGAGTGAAAATGCAGGAGATTCATGCAAAAAATGAAGAAAAAAGAATTATTTTGCGAAGGACTTCCGCCCGAGCACATATTCACAACCGCCCGAGCGTGGGAGAGCTGTGGAAAAATTCATTTTTGCAAAAGTCATCCGCCGGGGCGGATGTTTATGTCCACCCGGGCGCATCAAAGAAAATGAAAATACAAGATCTGCGAAATTCATCCGCCCGGGCAGAAACTTATGTCCGCCCGGGCGCACCTGTATTTTTGGAAAAAATTGTGGACGACTCCTTACCTTAATTCTGAATGGGGAGGATATGGAAGGGGGTAGAGGCACGAAAAGGGAGATCGTTCAGACATAATCTGAGAGCCGCCACAAGCTTGGGAGAGATTTTCGCACTTGGATCGAAGATTCGAAGATTTTCGGGCATCGTTCCTCGCAATTTTCGTCAAATCTAGTATTTCTAACTTAGTTTTTATCTTTGAAACATTGTTGCTTTTATTTTCATTATGAATTCTAGTAGCTAAACTTTACGTATTTGTTGGGATTTAAGGGGATCCTACCCCGAACTCTGATTTAGTTAATTCATATTTCGATTGTTGCGTTATTCTTGATTATACTACTGTTTTTTCATGTTGTTAAAGTGTAGATAACTTTAATAACGTTTTATATTGCGAGTGAGTTCGAGAGAATAACTTGTGATAGGAACGTATAGTATAATCCGTGGATCTATAATTTACATAGACATATGAAATTGGATACGCGCCGATAGTCATAGTCCTAAGGGTCTAAAACTAGGGGATTTCATAAATCGACATGCGATTCACTCTTGATAAATAATTAAAGACATTTAATTACTTCATTGAGTAGAATTAGTTTGGAATAGCTCGAGAGAGTGTGTTCAATTGAATAGGAAATCCTGTCAAAGCAGACAAACATTATCGAACGAATTAATAAGTTAACGAGGGGTAGGTGAACAGAAATTCCCAACAAATTCATTTCTCATTGAATTTTAATCAACCATTTTTAGATGTTATATTTCATTATTTAATTATTGAATCTTTTTATTTGCATGTTTATTCGAGCATAGTAGTACTAAAACAACTAATCAATTTTCGTTGCTAGATATTTAATAACTGGAAATAATAATTGTCTAACACAGTCTTCAGTAGAACGATACTCGTACTACTGTACATTATACTATTACTTGACATCGTGCACTTGCGATAAATTTTTGAGCATATAAAACCATATTTTTATTGAGGATTTCACAGTGCAAGTTTTGTTCGATCAATATTCTCAAAATATATGTATTAATAATCGAGATTGGCTTTTGATATGGCATGCAATTAAAATCTATAGTTAAATTAATTAATTGGATTAATTAACTAAATCATGGATTAATGAAATAATAAGGATTTTATTATTTCTTACTTGCAGAGACATGCATTTTGAAAGTTTGGTAGGTGATTTGAAAAAGGAAAAAAGCTTTGATTTGCATGCCATATTTTTTAGAATATTTAATTGACTTAATTAAGTAAATTAATTAATTAAATTGGATATTAGAAATAATAAAGAGAATTTGATTCTCTTTAACGTCCAGGGGCATCCGAAAGCAAGGAATGAGAATTTTAATATTTTTCGGCTCTTCCATTCATTGTGCTCTCAAAAAGGTTTTGAACGAAATTGCGTTCTATCTCTACGAAAAGATCTTCTATACTTTCTAGTGCGACTTAGAAGAGGAACAAATATTACAGTCGTGGATCGGATTATGAGATCGAAGAATATTCGTATGGATTTACAACAAGAGCTACGTCCACTAATATTGGAGTAGTTGGAGCCAAGTGATTTATTCACCAAAGGTATAATATTCTAAAGTCCTATGAATGTTTAATCTTAAAACCATATGATTGCTCGAAAAAATATTTTGATGGTAAAATAAAATAAACATTTTAAAACTTTCGCTGCGTTTGGGCACGAGAGAAACCGAGATCCAACACTAAACACACACACAACAACTACACGGACACACACACATTCACGTAAAGAGGAAGAGAACAGCGGCCATTCTTCTAGCTAGTTCCGTCGTTCTTCTACTTTTTTCCTCGTTCTTCTTTCCAACAACGATCAACCGACTCCCTTGCATCCCAAGGTGGGTTTTTGGTGGAGTTTTGACAAGAAAAAGGGTAGAAAAAATAGAAATCGTCCTCCGTTCGTCACCTACTTCCACCGCTACGATATTCATATTTCGAGCGTTTTAAACGCAAAAGCACGTTTCTAAACCTTATTTTTGCATCATTCAGATCATATTATGTGCATTTAATCTTGTTTCCATGAAAAATATGAATTCCTCTTTTTATTTTCGTTTTTATGGCATAACATGACAAAACATGAGTTTTTGTGTTTCTAAACTCATGATTATGATGCATAAAGGGGCTGCCATGGTAGGGCTATAGGAAGAGACGATTTTAACATGTTTAAGGGTCCTAGGATGAGTCGTTTTGAGATGGTTCATGGCCTGGAGTTGCAGCTAGATTGATGGAACTAGAAAAAATACAACTGCACAAAATTGAGGTTCATGTAGGGGCTGTAGGTGTTGGATCTTGTTGTTTAGCGTATGGATGGTGCAGGGCTCTTGGCTATGGTTTGGGGCATGTCTTAGGGTCCTATGATGTCTTGGTGTGGTGGTTCATGAGCTAGTTGGCTGTATAGAAGGTTCAGTTCGGGTCGGTTTAAGCATGAAGTTGTTAGAAGCGTTTATGTGTCGAAAAAAGTCTCTTTGGGCCGTTTATTTCATGGGATTCGGGTTCACGTTTTATGTTGTTTGAGCATGATTTGGGCCTTGGTTAGGGGCATGGACAGTAGATTAGAGATGAAAATGAAATTGTTAAAGTTTGGATTAAAATATTCAACTTTTGAATTTTTTTGGGATTTAAAACACCTTGCAATTTAGTAAGTAAGTTAATAAATAGAAAGGCTCAGTTTTAAGTCTGAAAACATTATATTAGAAGTCAAATTTAAGCTTATATGATACTATGGATATGCTCGAGTCGATAAAGGTAAGAAAAGTCAAAATCGAGAATTTTAGAGTCCAAAGGCAAAACGACCATTTTACACTTGGGAAAATACGATATATCTTAGCAGCGTCCCGAAGGATCATAATGCAAGTTAAATGATATTTTATGATTTAAAATGATGATTTTGATGATAATATGATATTTATGATTTAAGGTAAAGCTGTGCAATTTTTACTGTTTAAAATGCTATTTTTGGAAAGCTACGCTTTGTTATGATTTTAAAAGAAAAATAAAAATATTTTGAGGGATGTGAATTGACTGTGACATATGATATATGATTTTTGGGGGATCCGTTTATGTTGAGGACGGTGAAATTACAATTTTATGGGGATGTCGTGAGAGGAAAAGACCCCAGAGAGAACCTATTTACGGAAAAAAGCCCAAGAGGGAACCCATTTGTGGGAAAAGGTCCCCGAGGGAACTCCGACGATCGTATTTACATGGTGGAGCCTAGTGCGGACCCCCCACCCCATGGGCCCTGTGGAGCTTAAGACTGATCAGTCAACCGACGGACAAAAGCTAGTCACTTTCAAGGATCAAACATCACCCAAAATGATATATGATTGAAAGTTTTATGATTAAAATGATTTTATGATATATGGTTTATGATGATGATTAAAGCTATTTTGAAATGATTTTTAAATGCTCAAAGCTTATTTTAAATGATTTCTAAAGGATTTATTTATGCTTAAAGTTATTTTAAAATGATTTTACGATTTATGATTTAATTATGTTTAAATGATTTTAAATGTTTTATTTATGTTAAAAAGCTATTTTAAATAAAAGTATGATTTTAATGCATGTGATTGTATAAGTGTATTTGACATCCATGTTTAGAACGTGCTGAGTCTTTAGACTTACTTGGCTTGTATGATGAAGGATTTGATGATTTATGGGTGGCGGTGACGATTGAGTGGATAAAGTGCAATAGTACAAACTCGAGAGCCTTTATGTTTCCGCACTAGCTTGTTAGATAAATGATTTAAAGATTATGTTAAGGATTTTTATTAAAGATATTTATTATGCTTTATGTTATTGTTAGTTGATCTTTTAAAGGTCGATTTAAGAGTTTTTGTTAATCGATGATTTATGATTTATTTTATGCACTTGAGATTTCTTATGTTAAATTATTATGATTGTTGATTATGTTAAGTTATTTTATTTAGATAGTAATTTTCGATTTTACCATTTATGATTAGTATTAAAAAAATCGAGATCGTTTCATAGGTCTGTATCTAGGGCTGGGCTTGGTCAGTAGGGTGCCTAGGTGGCTTGGCTCGAGGTGGCTCGACCATGGCTCCAGTAATTTGGGAGATGGCTCGGGTTGTTCACATAAGGGGGTCAAAAACGAGATTAATAAGAATAAAATTGGAACCATGAGTCCACCGGTGAATTTCATGGCTCACAAGGGTAGATTAGGTATTAAAAAAGTTATGTTTAAAATTTGGGAAGAAAATAATCAGTTTTGAATTTATCCAGAATTTAATCGCCTATCGAATAGCTAATTAAAAAATTAATTGAAAAACCTTGAATTAAGACGAATAAAATTATGAAAAATTATATTTAAGCTTTAATAATTATTTGGAATAAACTCATGTCATTAAAAGTAAGAAAAAGATAAAATTGAGAATTTTTATGTTTAGGGGAAAAACGATAATTTTACACTTGGAGAATACGTAAGAGCTTAGCAGCATCCCGAAAGATCATAATGCATCTTAAATGATATTTTATGATTTAAATGATGATTTTGATGAGAATATGAAATTTTATGATTTATGGATATTTTATGATTTATGATAAAAGCTGAGTAATATTCACTGTCTAAAATGCTATTTTTAGAAAGTTATGACGATTTATGATTTTAAAAGAAAATAAGAAATATTTAAAAAGCTGTGAATTGACTGTGACAAATAATATATGATTTTGTGGAGATGATGTGAGGGCCAAGGCCCCGGAAGGACCTCGTTTACGGGCCAAGGACCCATAGGACCCCGTCTGTGGGAAAAAGCCTCAGAGGGACCCCGACGATCGTATTTTCATGGTGGAGCCTAGTGCCCACCCACATGGACCATGTGGAGCTGAAGACTGATCAGACGACAGAAAGATACAAGCTAGTCACTTTCAAGGATCAAATTCACCCAAAATGATAAAAGGATTGAAAGCTTTATGATTAAAATGATTTATGATATATGATTTATGCTTAAATTATTTTTAAATGATTTTAAATAGTTTATTTATGCTCAAAAGCTATTTTAAATAAAAGTATGATTTTTAAATGCTTGTGAGTGTATATATATTATTTGCTACTCATGTTTAGAACGTGCTGAATCATTAGACTCACTAAGTTTGTATATTGCAGGATTTGATGATTTTATGGGAGGAGATGACTGTTGAGTGGATCAAGTGCAGCAGTACAATCCCGATGGACCTTTATATTTCCGCACTAGATTGTTAGATATAAGATTTAAAAGATTTATGTTAATGATTTTATTAGTGTTATTTTATGCTTTATTTTTATGTTAGTTGATCTTTTAAAGGTCGGACGTAGGTTGTTTGGTTAGTTGAAGATTTAGAGATTTATTTTTTGTACTTGAGATTTTAAATGTTAATTTATTATGGTTATGAAAATATAAGTATTTTAAATTAGTATTTTTGAGTTATGTTTTCAAAATCGATGTCGTTTCAGTTGGTATCAGAGCCAGGTTCCTTAAAAGGTTGTGTACTATCCCTCCAAGAAGCTTAAGAAGTCATGGATCAAATATGTGAGTTTTTACTGCTTTACTTTTATATGCAAAAATCCTTTTAAATGTTTATATGATGAGTGATATAAATGCTAGTTGCATGCATCATGAAAAATTTTAAATGCATGTTGGTTATGTGGTTTGGACGACGTGTACAGAGATACCTCCTAGAAGGATTTTGCGTAGGACTAATGAGGTTAGACATGAGGAGGATATTCCACAGCCTCCACCTGTTCAGGATGCTTGTGCCCGTGTACTAGCCGGTATGGCACGTTTATTAGAGCAACACATAGGGAATGGAGCAAGGGTTAGACCAGAGGCTGCTTATGAGCGATTTAGGAGGATGGACCCGGAGGATTTTCATGGCACTACTGATCCATTCGTTGTTAAGGGATGAATTAGATCTTTAGAGGTGATCTTTCGCTACATGGAGATGGCGGACGCTGATCGAGTTCGTTGTACAATCTATCTGCTGAAGGGCGACGCTTCCTTATGGTGGGAGGGGGCGGAGCGAATATTTTTTATTTTAATGGGATAGTCAAGTACGAGTGAATATGGCGACTTTGAATTGGAGGATTTCAAGAGGGTGTTCTACGATAAATAATTTACTGCTAATGTTCGTTCTAGACTTAAGAGGGATTTTATGAGTCTCCGTCAGGGGATTTGTCTGTTGCTGACTTTGTGCAGAAGTTTGATAGAAGCTTTCACTTTGTGCCCTTGATTGCCAGTGATTCTGCTAAGAAATTACGACATTTTCTAGATGTCTTGAGGCCGATTATCAGACGTGATGTGATGCTTGGTGATTCTACTAATTATACTATTGTCGTTGCCAAAGCTTTTAGAGCCGAGTAGTCACTTAAAGATATTGATTGTGAGATACAACGAAAGAGGAACCGTGCTCAGCAAGCTAGTCAGATTAATAAAAAGCCTTATGTGGTACCACCTAAGCAACCTAAACCACCGAATCCACAAGGACAACCACCAAGAGGGAACATTCTGAAGGCTGATGAGAGACTACTGTGCAAGGATTGCAATCGTCCACATCTTTGCAAGTGCATGTGGGACACTTACAAGTGCTTAAAATGCGGAGATTTGAGACACAAGGCTAAGGTATGCCCAAAGTTCAAAGAACCCACTGCTGGAAGGGTCTATGTGATGCAAGATGAGGAGGTTGAGGCATAGCCGGCACTACACTGATTTCTATGTAACCTAGCTGCTTAATTTTTTTTCGATGCTTTTATTGCATGAAATGTTAAATTGGGTTAAGGGATTTGATTGGGATAATGAAGAACTTAGAGAAAAATAGGGTGCATGAACTCACTACTTGAGCTGGATTTAGGAGACGACTTTGGGAAATTTTGGGTTAGAATGCAATTTTAAAGAGTTGGAGGACCGAATCGAAGAGTATGATTTAAGTTAGATGTAAAGTTTGAGGTGGATAAGAGAATCTAAGCTTTGCAATCATCAAGTCCTTAGGGGGGGGGGGGGGGGGGTGGAATTTTGTAATGTCCGGAAAACCAGCCTACGTAAACTACATGCATGCAAATTATTTTAATTGCTTAAATTGTTTTACTTGATTGATTTTAAATGCTAGCATGATGTTTAGTATATGATTAAATGTATGATTGCATAATTAAATGATAATATTACATGATTACATGAAATTTAAGGATTTTACCCGAATATTCGATAATAGTCGAGGGAAAGGAGACCGGGGACGAGCAAAACAAGAATATTTATTTTTCATTAAATATTTTCAAGGCCTCCTAATATGATTAAATGATTTAATTTTTCTAAAAATGTTGGAGTTCGATTTATTTTACGAGTCGAGCTTGATTTTTCCCGGAAAGTCGGTTTTAGGCAAACAAAGAGTTTTAAAATATCAAAAATATTATTTTTGAGAAATTAATTTTATAAACTTATATGTTTTAATTAAATAAGTGTTATCGGGCCCAATTTAATTATTTAAAGTAGGCTCAATTACCCTTAATCTTGCAAGCCTAAAACCAAAGCCCGTTAACATGTTAATTAATTTATAAATAGGACTCTTAGGCTTTCAAAACACAACAATTAAACCTTGTGGCAGCCAAAATCTCATCGCGTATACATACAACAATTTCTAAAAATCAAAGAAGGAAAAAGCTTGAGTTCTTCGTCGTCTGGCCGTCCAACTTCGCACCCTCGCCAACGATCGAATACTTGAGCGTTATATACGCACAGACATGTTCTTAAACTCTTTTAAACATCATAAAAATCATAGTATGCGTGTTTAATTGATTATACATGAAAAAATATGGGAGTTAGATTATTTTACGGTATGATACATATTTTCAACATTTTTACGATTTTATGCTTGTTGATGAAACTTTATGATTCCAGAGGGTTAAAGCTGCCAATATATGCTTAAATATAAAGGAAATATGAGAAATTAAAAAGAAAACAAAAGCTGTAACCGAAGGGCAAATATACAAAAGAGGACCGTGGGTTTGATGGGATTGTACAAAATTCAAGGGACTCGGCTAGGGCGCATGGGGTCATGGGGCTTGACTAGGTCTCGAGGAAGGCTCTTACTGGTCATGGTTAGGTCCTAGGAAGAGTACTAGTAGGGCTAGTGCTCGAGTCATGGGCTGGGGAAGAGTCCACGTGAAGTTAAACTCTCCCCCAAGTGTGGGTTTGTGTAGCAGCGGCCATTGGTGCTCGCTGCTAGGGCTTGGGTGTGCCAAGTGGGTCCTATAGGGTCTAAGGAAGTTGGTCAAGGGGTGGGCCATGGGGTGTCACGGCTGGGCTCCCCGCTGGCTCGACCGCATCATGAGAAGCACCTTCACGCGCAACTGCTCGTTTCCTGAATTGGTGGCTCGATGCATGGGTTAAGTGGCTTAGGCTGGGTCTGGGCGTGGTCCAAGGTCGGTTAGGGTCCGGTGGGCTCGGTTGGAAGTGTCCTAGGTTGGTAGCAGTCTTTGAGCGTCGATAGGTTCAAGGTGCGCAACAAAGGGCTTCTGTCCAGGAGTGTTTGAGAGAGCTTGGTCCTAGGAAGATTCATAGGAGGGCGAGGCTAGGTCCTAGGAAGATTCATAGGAGGACTAGGGCTTGATTCATGGGCTGAGGAAGAGTCCACGTGAAGTGGGACTCTCTCCCATGCGTGGGTTGGTGCAGCAGCGGCCATGGGGGCTTGCTGCTAGGGCTTGAACGAGCCAAGTGGGTCCTATAGGGTCTAAGGAAGTTGGTCAAGGGCTGGGCCAAGAGGTGGCACGGCTGGGTGTTAGACATAGTTTTTAAGTGTTTTAATGCATTAGTTTGCGTGTGTTTGCATTGTGCATGCGTCCATTTCATTTACATTTTTGTTTGTTTTAGAGTAAGCATATGCATTTGATCGTTTCTTACTTGTGAGTGACAAATTTGTTGGTAAAACGACCGGAGAACCGAAATTGGAGCGAAGGATGCAATCGAAGAAGAAAATGAGCAGAAAAGGTGGCGCTCGAGAGGTAGAAAACTACCGCCCGGGCGCGAGAGTTGAATGCCAAAGGTGATGTCCAGATATGTGGCGCTTGGGCGGTAATTTTCTACCGCCCGGGCGCGGGATTTATCTTCTGAAGAGCCAACTTACCGAAGAATCGGCGCTCGGGCGGTAATTTTCTACCGCCCGAGCGCAACTGCCGCACATCCCAAGCAAGATTACGGAAGATGTGGCGCTCGAGCGGTAATATTCTACAGCCCGAGTGCCACCTACTTTAGGAAAAATATATTTGCCGATTCCTTACCTTAGTTTGAAAATGGAGAGGATTTGGGGATGATTGTTGGACGAGAAAAAAGACATTCAGACATAATTTCAAAGCCGCCACAAGCTTTGGAGATTTTTTGCGCCAGAAGTTGAAGATTTGAAGATTTTCGGGCGTCGTCTTTGCGATTTTCGTCCCGCCTAGTATTTCTGATCTAGTTTCTATTCTTTAAACTTTGTTTTGTTTAGTTTTAGTATGAACTCGAGCAGCTAAACCTTTATTATTTGTTGGGATTTAAGGGGATTGTACCCCGAACGTTGATTTGAATTAATTTATATTTCGATTGTTGCGTTATTCTTGATTATACTACTATTTTATCGTGTTGTTAGAGCATAGCTAACTTTGACAACTTTTTTATATTGCGAGTGAGTTCGAGAGAATAACTTGTGATAGGAACAAGTAGTATAATCCGTGGATCTACAATTTACATAGATATATGAAATTGAATACGTGCTGATAGTCATAGACCTAAGGGTCGAAAACTAGGGGATTTCATAAATCGACAAGCATTTCACTCTTGACAAATAATTAAAGACATTTAATTACTTCATTGAGTAAAATTAGTTTGGTATAACTCGAAAGAGTGTGTTCAATTGAATAGGAAATCCTGTCGGAGGCATTCAATCATTATCGAACAAATTAATTAATTAACGATGGGTAGGTGAACCAATATTCCCAACATATTCATTTCTTATTGAATTTTACTCAACCATTTTAAACATTATATTTCATTACTTGATTTTGAATAATTTTATTTTCATGTTTATTTGATTATAGTAGCAATAAAACAATCATTCAAATTTTCGTTGCTAAAGATTTAATAACTGAAAATAATAATTTTCAAATACAGTCTTCAGTGGAACGATATTCGTACTCACGTACATTATACTATTACATGACATCGTGCACTTGCGATAAATTTTGAGCATACAAAACCATATTTTTATTAAGGATTTAACAGTACAATTCTTTCTCAATCAAGTTTTTGGCGCCGTTGCCGAGGACTGTTAATCTACAATTTTATTTTCAATTATTTACTTTAGCATTCTCTATTTCACTTTGGTTGACACCTTCGATTTTTTTTTTCGCAGATATCTTTCTTGTGCATGCCAAGGTCTCTAGAGTCTGAACTAGAGATATTCGATCCCGAGATTGAAAGAACCTTACATAGAAGACGACATTAGCAAAGACTAAGAGACATAATGAACAGGAACGAACGTGAGGAGGAGCATTACGAAGATCCAAGGATCGAAGAGCCAAGGCGCATACCCATCCATGCTTGAGTATGCGCAACCATCGCTTGATGGAGCACGTCCAAGCATAGTGCGACCAACTGTTAGGGCAAACCAGTTTGAGAACAAGCCAGCAATAATTCAAATGATCCAGAACACTGTCCAATTCGAGGGAAATGCGCTAGATGATCCGAACACTCACATCGTCGACTTCTTAGAAATTTGCGATAATTTTAAATTTAATGGAGTTTCAGATGATGCTGTTTATTTCCGTTCTCTTTGCGTGATAAAGCTAAATCTTGGTTGAATTGTTTGCCTGTAGGTTCAATCACAACTTGAGAGGATATGGCCAAGGTATTCCTCTTGAAGTACTTTCCTCCATCAAAAACCATGAAGCTGCGAGCGGACATAACCACCTTCTCTGAATTTGAGCAGGAGTCACTCTACGAAGCTTGGGAGCGCTACAAAGACTTATTAAGAATATGACCACATCATGAGTTGCCTCTTGGGTTAGTGGTCCAAACCTTTTACTATGGTTTAATTTCATCTAACCGAACCATGATAGATGCTGCGGCCTGCGGAAATCTGTTGCGGAAAACGGCCGAAGAGGGGTATGAGTTACTAGAGGAGATGGCTGCTAGCAGCTATCACCCTTAATCTGAATTGAAAACTCAGCGAAGGAATGCAGGAGTACACCAAGTAACAGATTTTTCAGCTGTCACCGCACAATTAGAAGCACTCAACAGGAAAATAGACAGCATGAACGTAAACGGGACAGCGATGCGCCTGAAAGAGATATTTTGTGAAAAATGCGGAGAAGAGCACTATGTTAAGGACTGTCAAGACAGTGGTCCTTTCTATGTAAATGAGGAGGCACCAGTGAACCAAGTGGGAGTCCACAACCGTCCGAGAAATGATCCGTACTCAAACACATACAATCCTGGATGGAGGCAACGTCCCAACTTCTCATGGGGCTGTCAAAACAGTCAGAATCGACCGCAAGGAGGACAATCATATGGGAAACAACCGATGTATAGATCAGATCCTCCTAGAGAAGAAAAGTCCAACTTGGAGCAAATGATGTCTAAGTTTATTTCATCCAGTGAAACTAGACTTCAAAACCAAGATGCATCGATAAAAGGGCTCGAGAATCAAATTGGACAGTTGGCCAAGATGATAGCAAGTAGAGAGCCGGGCACCTTGCCAAGTAACACAGAGACAAATCCAAAAGAGCAAGTGAAGGACATCGAGTTGAAGAGTGGGAAAGTTTTAGAGTCAAGAGAAAAAAAGAAACTCAAAAATTGGATGAGCATTCTGAAACATCCAAAGGTAAGTCTTCTAACTCTACACCAGCACCCACTGCACAACCTAAAATTGTTATTCCTCCACCTTCTCCTGCAGCACTGAGAAAAGCAAAACTAGATGCACAATTCGGTAAGTTTCTTGAGGTATTCAAAAAATTGCATATCAATATTCCTTTTGCCGATGATTTGATGTAAATGCCTAGTTATGCTAAATTTTTGAAAGATATATTGGCAAATAAGAGGAAGTTGGAGGATCACATGACAGTGAACTTAACTGAAAATTGCTCTGCTTTAGTGCAAAACAAATCCCACCGAAACTAAAAGACCCAGGGAGTTTTTCTATTCCTTGCATGATTGGTGATGTTGTTTTTCACAAAGTTTTGTGTGATCTTGGTGCAAGTATGAATCTTATGCCTTTATTTGTGTTTAGAAAACTTGGGTTGGGGGAACCTAAGCCAACGAGGATGTCTTTACAGCTGGCAGACAGATCTGTCAAGTATCCACGAAGAGTTATTGAGGATGTGCTAGTGAAAGTAGATAAGTTTATTTTTCCTACTGATTTCGTGGTGCTCGACATGGACGAGGATATGGAGATGCCATTAATTTTGGGGAGACCATTCCTTGCGACTGGCAAGGCCCTAATTGATGTTCAAGAAGGGAAGTTGAGATTGAGATTGGGCGAGGAAAAGATTACTTTTGATGTTTTAATGCACTTAAGCACACACTGCATTCTGATAGTTGTTATAGAATTGATGTTGTTGATACTCTCGTGTCTAACTATGTGTAGGATGCTCTTGGGGAACCTTTGGAAGCCACCCTCACAACTAAATTGGAGGATGACGACTTTGACGAAGAAAAAGCTGAAATAGTGGCTTACTTTAATGCCAACCATCCATGGAGAAGGCCGATGAGGATGAGACTGGAAGATCTAGGAGAGCGCAGAGATTTGAACCCTCCAAAGTCAAGCATCGAGGAAACACCAACGCTTGAACTCAAACCCTTACCTCCGCACTTAAAGTATGTATACCTAGGTGAAAATAACACTTTGCCTGTCATTATTTCTGCTGCTTTCACAGATGCTATGGAGAAAATTTTTTTACAACTTCTCAAAGAGCACAAAAGTGCATTCGCCTGGAAGGTGGCGGACATCAAGGGAATCAGTCCATCGATATGCATGCATAAAATCTTGATGGAAGAAAAGTAATCACCTCTCGTGAAACCTCAAAGACGACTAAATCCAAAGATGCAAGAGGTAGTGAAGGCTGAAACTATTAAGCTTCTCGATTCAGGTATTATCTATCCTATTTCAGATAGTGCTTGGATAAGTCCTGTTCAATGCGTGCCAAAGAAAGGTGGGATTACGGTGATCGCTAATGAAAAGAATGAACTTATTCCCACAAGAACTGTTACGGGGTGGAGAGTGTGTATTGACTATAGGAATTTGAATGATGCCACCCGTAAGGGCCATTTTCCCCTTCCCTTTATTGATCAAATGTTGGAGAGATTAGCGGGACATGAATTTTATTGTTTTCTAGATGGGTATTCGGGGTATAATCAAATCACTATTGCACCTGAGGACCAAGAGAAAACCACTTTCACTTGTCCTTATGGAACTTTTGCCTTTCGCCGTATGCCTTTTGGTCTTTGTAATGCACCTGCTACATTTCAGCGCTGCATGACTGCTATATTCCGTGATATGATTGAAACCTTTCTTGAAATATGTATGGATGACTTTTATATCTTTGGTGCAACGTTTGATGAATGTTTGCAGAATTTGAGATCCGTGTTGAGAAGGTGTGAGGAGACGAACTTGGTGCTTATTTGGGAAAAGTTCCATTTCATGGTACAAGAGGGAATTGTTTTATAGCACAAGGTTTCGGAACAAGGAATTGAGGTGGACAAAGCTAAAATTGAAGTAATAAAGAACCTACCGCCACCAGCCTCAGTGAAGGGAGTTAGAAGTTTTCTAGGCCACGTCGGTTTTTATAGGTGGTTTATCAAAGACTTTTCAAAAATTGCCAAACCTCTATCTTCCTTACTCATGAAAGATATGCCTTTTGATTTCAATCCTGACTGTTTACAGGTGTACGAGGATTTGAAGGGACGCTTGGTGATGGCTCCTATCTTGGTGGCACCGGATTGGGACCTGCCCTTCGAGATCATGTGCGATGCCAGTGATACGGCGGTGGGGGCTGTGCTTGGCCAACGTCAAAACAAGGTATTTCATACAATTTACTACGCAAGTAAGACCTTTGACAAGACTCAATTGAATTACGCAACAACTGAAAAGGAATTACTTGCAGTAGTATTTGCGCTTGACAAATTTCATTCATACCTTGTTTTGTCCAAAGTAATTGTTTACACAGATCACTCGACATTGAAATATTTACTTGCTAAAAAAGATGCAAAGCCACGCTTACTTCGGTGGATTTTATTATTGCAAGAATTTGATTTAGAAATAAAAGATAAGAAAGGTGTCGAGAATGTGGTAGCGGATCACTTGTCTAGGTTAGAGTTGATTAGTGATGATTGTGTAGATCAAGCTATAAATGATTGGTTTCCTGATGAGCAGCTATTTGAGGTGAGACACTACCCTTGTTATGCAAATTTCGCTAACTTTCTTGTCACAGGCACACCACCACCAAATCTATCGTTTCACCAACGAAAGAAATTCTTCTCTGACATGAAATACTATTTTTGGGAGGAACCATTTTTGTTTAAGATTTGTGCAGATTCCATGATAAGAAGGTGTGTTGCGGAGGAAGAGTTTGGGCAAATCCTCAACTATTGCCATGACCGTGAGGTAGGTGGTCATTTTGGACCAACAAGGACGTCATCTAAGGTACTTGAATGTGGCTTTTATTGGCCAACCCTCTTTAAAGATGCTCGTGCTTATGTGCTAACCTGTGATAAATGCCAGCGGTCAGGTAACATTTATAACCGTCATGAAATGCCATTAAACAATATTCTTGAGTGTGAGGTTTTTGATGTATGGGGGATAGATTTCATGGGACCGTTTCCCAGTTCGTTCACGAAAAAAATATATCTTGGTTGCGGTTGATTATGTGTCTAAGTGGGTAGAGGCAGAAGAGTATGCCACTAATGATGCTCAAGTTGTCCTGAAAGTTTTAAAGAAAAATATTTTTAACAGGTTTGGACATTAAGAGCAATCATTAGTGATGGTGGTAACCATTTTTGCAATAAACTATTTGAAAAACTCTTGAGCAAATACGGTGTCACACACAAGATCTCTACCCATATCACCCCCAAACGAGTGGTCAAGTGGAAGTGTCGAACCGGAGATATAGCGGATTTTGGAGAAAGTTGTAGGTGTCAGTCGGAAAGACTGATCAATAAGATTAGATGATGCGCTTTGGGCATATAGGACTGCTTTTAAAACACCTATAGGCACTACACCATATAGGTTGTTGTTTGGTAAAGCATGCCATTTACTGTAGAGATGGAGCATAGAGCATACTGGGCCACAAAAGCATTGAACTTTAATTTTACTGATGCAGGTGAACGACGTCTGCTTCAACTGGATCAGTTAGAGGAATTCCGGAACCTGGCATATGATCTTGCACTGTCATACAAGGAGAAGACGAAGAAGTCCCATGACAAGCGGATCATCGAGAGGTAATTCAAGTAAGGTGACAATGTTCTACTCTAGAACTCCCGGTTACGGCTGTTTCCTGGAAAATTGAAGTCAGGATGGTCTGGACCATTCGTGATTTCTCAAGTATACCCGTCGGGAGGCGTGGAACTGCACGATGGGAAGGATGGGACATTCACGGTCAATGCCCAGCGACTGAAGCACTACATGGGTGGCATAATTGAGCCACAACTTTGAATCACCCGGTTCCAAGACAATTCAAACTGAGACCGGCCGACAGTCTAGCTCTCGACTGTAAATTGAGAACTACTTTTCTTTCCCTTCTTTTGCATTTAATTTAATTTTTTTCCTTGTCAGTATGTTTTGTTTTTATTTAAAAAAAAAGAACGAAAATTTCCAGAGAGCTCGGCGCTTGGGCGGTAATTATTTACCGCTCCAGCGCCACAACTTATTTCAAACAAAAATTTCCAGAGAGCTCGGCGCTCAGGCGGTAATTATTTACCGCTCGAGAGCGAACGCTTGCCCCAAAAAAAAATTTTTCCCGAGAACTCGATGCGCGAGCGGTAGTTTTCTACCGCTCGAGCGTGCCTGCAGATAAAGACGCGAAATCTCTTTCCCCTTTTCATTCTGCGAAAATTTTTCCCCAAATCCCTAACTCTAACTCAACCCCCCTCTTTCGATTTTCTTGTGTAGGCACTAAATCTCCACTCCATTTTCCGGCAACAAGGCACAAACCTCCTTAGGAAGCAAGAACAACCCTCTCCGATCACCCACCATCTCCGTCACTACTACCATGGCTCCCAAGAAACAACGAGGTAATCCCGGTTCCTCCTCTTCATCTTCATCCTTTGATAGACATCGGTTTGTGAGTGAGGCGGCTAGGGCTAGATACGATCATGCTAAGATTCACATAAACCCTATAGCCGAGAGGGGATTTCGTAGACAATTTGAGGGCAGATATCTAGGGCCTCTTGTGGATTTGGACCGGTGTGGATGGGAACAATTTGGGACTCAACCCAAGGCGGCGGTAGTTTCAGTTGTTAGAGAATTCTATGCGAATGCGAAGAAAGAGAAAGATGGTAGGGTCTTTGTTAGGGGTCGACTAGTTCCGTGTGACTCTGTTACGATCAACGCACTACTAGAAACGACGGAAGTGGATGACTCTCAATTCAAGGCATTGGGTTGACGAGAAGTATTTGAAAGCGGAAATTGCCCTTTGGTATCTATTGTGGCCCGACGGATGATGCCGGTCTCGTATAAGAGCGAGGTGAAAAAAGAGCGGGCGGTGCTCCTGTATGCTTTGACTGCTAGATACAACATAAATGCAGGCAAGCTGATAAATTCTCAGATCATGTTGAGTGCCCACAATAGTCATGTCGGTCTCTTTTTCCCCACCATTATCTCTGAATTGTGTGCGAGGGCGGGAGTTGTCTTCCGTGAGGATGAGGAGTGGTTGCAGCCGATGAAGGCTATTTGTGTAGATGACTTAAAGCGGAAGATGGCAAAACGACACGTCGACTTCCCCACTCAGGAGGAGGAGGCAGGTGGATCAAGCGCCGCCGTTCCCCGTCGGCCACAGCCCCGCAGGCACACCCAGAATGACAAAATGGACGAGAGCCTTGCCTTCATGGCTCATCAGGAGCAGGTCAACGCCAATGTCGCGACCAATCTTGCCCACCTCGACTCCATGATGCGCACTATGCTCCTCCACGGGGGCGTAGATCAAGGGGCCATACCACCACTTCCGTCGTTTGTTCCTCCCTACCAGTTTCAGTATGACTACCTTCCGCAAGGGGATGCCACCGGAGTGTCACCACCGGAACACGATGAGGATGAGCTTTGATCAGGGGAGTTTACTGTTTCCCCTTTCTTTTCTTTTCTTTCGTCTACTGCATTATTTTTGTTTTCGGATTATTGTTCGTTCGATCATTTATTTTGCATTTGTTGCTGTGTTTGCGTTCATGTTTGCATTTGTGTTCTTCGTCTTTTGTGCAATGAGGACATTGCACACTTTAGTATGAGGGGGCCGTTTTTCGTATTTGTTGTCTTGCGTATTTGTCCTGTATGAGTGTCAGTTGATGGTGAAATTAGACAATTGGTAGCCAGTGATGATTTTGGGCTAAATAAACTGCATGTTGCTTAGTCTTATCACTCGTTATGAATCCCCCGATGTATTGAATTTTGTTTATGCACAAATAGTGGATTTTAATAGTGGTGGCGATGATAGTTAAGTTCAAAATAATCTGTCAGGGGAACTAGAGAAACATTAGATGCGAGTGGAACTTGAATGAATACCTGTTGAAATGAGTGACTAACCAGTAGAATAAACTCAAATAGAAAATCAAATGTATTCCTCAAATATCCTTCATCCAATCGTGCATAGGACCTAAATATTCATCCCTAGGCCAGATAAATAAAAATACCCTATATCCAAAGCCTAGGGAGTACGCATGAGAAAACTATGCACCAAAAAAATTGAAATAATAAAGGGGATGTAAGGTGAGGGGGAGCAAAAAAGGGATGAAATCCTATCCCAATGCTAAAAAGATGGAGATGTAAGGCGTTGAGGAATGTCAGAGAAAATTTTTGACAAGTGTATAGTGAAAATGATCTACGTACTCCCCATCTTTCTAAACCACTTGAGCACGTTGGCTATTGACTCCCTACATTTTGTTGTTCAACTATGAAACTCTACCACTGTATGTGTTTACTGGTTGGTCCCAAATAGAAACAGGACTCAGAAAAGAGAAACTTGCGTTGACTGGTTGATTCGGCAACCCGCATGATTTGCGAATAAAACTGTCTGAAACACAAGCTAGAAAGATCCACAGCACACACGACCACACCTTTTGGAAAAATACAATTGTGTTGCGATGTTCTGAAAAGGGGTAGTAATGTATGTTGTGATTTGACTGAGTGGATGTGGTTCAAAAACCCGCTGAGGCAGGAGATGCCAGTTCGCTACTTCACCATCAGTTTAGTTATTTTTATACTCTTCACTTTGTGTTTGTTGCATGTTGAGTTGTAGTCTGTCACCTATTTTCTTGAGGGCAAGCAAAACGTTAGTATGAGGGGGTTGATAGACGTAGTTTTTACGTGTTTTAATGCATTAGTTTGCGTGTCTTTGCATTGTGCATGCGTCCATTTCATTTACATTTTTGTTCGTTTTAGAGAAAGCATATGCATTTAATCGTTTCTTACTTGTGCGTGACAAATTTGTAGGTAAAACGACCGGAGAACCGAAATTGGAGCGAAGGATGCAATCGAAGAAGAAAATGAGCAGGAAAGGTGGCGCCCGAGCGGTAGAAAACTACCGCTCGGGCGCGAGAGTTGAATGCCAAAGGTGATGTCCGGAACATGTGGCGCTCGGGCGGTAATTTTCTACCGCCCGGGCGCGGGATTTATCTTCCGAAGAGCCAACTTACCGAAGACTCGGTGCTCGGGCGGTAATTTCTACCGCCTGAGTGCGACTACCGCACATCCCAAGCAAGATTACAGAAGATGTGGCGCTCGAGCGGTAATATTCTACCGCCCGAGCGCCACCTATTTTTGGAAAAATATATTTGCTGATTCCTTACCTTAGTTTGAAAAAGGAGAGGATATGGGGATGATTTTTGGACGAGAAAAAGACATTCAGACATAATTTCAGAGCGCCACAAGCTTTGGAGATTTTTTGCAGTAGAAGTTGAAGATTTGAAGATTTTCGGGCGTCGTCTTTGCGATTTTCGTCACGCCTAGTATTTCTGATCTAGTTTCTATTCTTTAAACTTTGTTTTTTTTTTTTAGTTTTAATATGAACTCGTGTAGCTAAACCTTTATTATTTGTTCGGATTTAAGGGGATCCTACTCCGAACGTTGATTTGAATTAATTTATATTTCGATTGTTGCGTTATTCTTGATTATACTACTGTTTTATCGTGTTGTTAGAGCATAGCTAAATTTGACAACGTTTTTATATTGCGAGTGAGTTCGAGAGAATAACTTGTGATAGGAAAGAGTAGTATAATCCGTGGATCTACAATTTACATAGATATTTGAAATTGGATACGTGCCGATAGTCATAGTCCTAAGGGTCGAAAACTAGGGGATTTCATAAATCTACATGCAATTCACTCTTGATAAATAATTAAAGACATTTAATTACTTCATTGAGTAGAATTAGTTTGGCATAGCTCGAGAGAGTGTGTTCTATTGAATAGGAAATCCTGTTGGAGGCATTCAATCATTATCGAACTAATTAATTAATTAACGTGGAGTAGGTGAACCTATATTCCTAACAAATTCATTTTTTATTGATTTTTACTCAACCATTTTAGACATTATCTTTCGTTACTTGATTTTGAATAATTTTATTTGCATGTTTATTTGATTATAGTAGCAATAAAACAATCATTCAAATTTTCTTTGCAAAAGATTTAATAAGTGAAAATAATAATTGTCAAATACATTCTTCAGTGGAACGGTACTCGTACTCACATACATTATACTATTACTTGACATCGTGCACTTGCGATAAATTTTGAGCATACAAAACCATATTTTTATTAAGAATTTAACAGTGCAAATTTTGCTCGATCACTGGGCTCGCCGCTGTCTCGACCGCATCATGAGAAGCACCTTCACGCGCAGCTACTGGTTTCCTGAACTGGTGGCTCGATGCATGGGTAAAATGACTTAGGATGGGTCTGGTCACGGTCCAGGGTCGGTTAGGGTCAGGTAGGCTCGGTGGTGGCTCAGCTGGAAGTGTGATAGGTTGGATAGGAGTCTTTGAGCGTGGATAGGTTCAAGGTGCGCAGCAAAAGGATTCTGTCCAGGAGTGTTTGAGCGAGCTAGGGTCTGGTTCTATTGGCTGGGCTTGGTCAGTAGGATGAATAGGTGGGTTGGCTCAGGTTTGACTCGAGGTGACTTGACCATGGCTTGAGTAATTTGGGAGATGGCTCGGGTTGCTCATATAAGGGTAAAAAACGAGATTAATAAGAATAAATTGGAACCAACGGTCCACGGGTGTGTTTCATGGATCACAAGGGTAGATTAGGTATTAAAAAAGTTATGTTTAAAATTTGGGAAGAAAATAATGAGTTTTTAATTTATATGGAATTTAATCGCCTCTCGAATAATTAATTAAAGATATAATTGTAAAGCCTCGAATTAAGCCGACTAAAATTATGAAAAATTATATTTAACTTTTTATAATTATTGGCATAAACCCATGTCATTAAAAGTAATAAAAAGATAAAATCGAGAATTTTTACGTCTAGGGTCAAAACAGTAATTTTTCACTTGGAAAATACGTAAAATCTGGTCAGCGTCCGGAAAGATCATAATGCATGTTAAATGATATTTTATCATTTAAAATGAAAATTTTGATGAAAATATTATATTATATGATTTATGGATATTTTATTATTTAAAGTAAAAGCTGTGCAATTTTCATTGTCTAAAATGCTATTTTTAGAAAGTTATGATGATTTATGATTTTAAAAGAAAAGAAAAAATATTTTGAGAGATGAGAATTTACCGTGACAAATGATATATAATTTTGTGGAGATGACGTGAGAGTCAAGGCCCAGAGGGAGCCCATATTCGGGCCAAGGCCCAGAATAACCCCGTCTATGGAAAAAGGCCTTAGAGGACCCCGCCGATCGTATTTTCATGGTGGAGCCTAGTGCCCACCCCCATGGACCATGTGGAGCTGAAGACTGATCAGTTCACCGAAGGATAAAAGTTAGTCACTTTCAAGGATCAAACTTCACCCAAAATGATAAGGATTGAAAGTTTTACAATTAAAATGATTTATGATATATGATTTATTCTTAAATGATTTTAAATAGTTTATGTGGGCTCAAAAGCTATTTTAAATAAAAGTATGGTTTTTAAATGTTTGTGAGTGTATATGTATTATTTGCTACTCATGTTTAGAACGTGCAAAGTCATTAGACTCACTAGGTTTGTATGATGCAGGATTTGATGATTTTATGGGAGACGCTGACGATTGAGTGGATCGAGTTCAGCTGTATACTCTTGAGGGACCTTTATGTTTCCGCACTATATTGCTAGATATAAGATTTAAAAGTTGTGCACTTTTCACTGTCTAAAATGCTATGAAAGTTATGATGATTTATGATTTTAAAAGGAAAAAAAAAGATTTGAGGGATGAGAATTGACCGTGACAAATGATATATGATTTTTTGGAGATGACAGTTTTGAGCAAGTTCATCGCCTTGGAAACAATAGTCTTGAAGACAGTTAAAGCTGTCACGATTGCTCAAGAACTGGAGAGGAGAACTTACTTTTTCGATCTGATGCGCGTAAAAAAGTTAGCTGAAGTAGCAGCTCAGCTCAGACTGAATTATGATCCGATCAGTCCAACTGCTTACAATGATAGAGCAGTTTTTCAGCAGTTGTTATGATCTTTTATCGCTGTAAATGAGGATCAAAGTTTGGGAAATGGATCAACAACTATACATACCGGTTGATTCACAAAGCCGAACATCGGTGGAGCAAGCTCTGAGATCTGGAGCTCCAACAGAGCCATCCAAGGAACTAGTTTCTGAACAAACTTCTAAGCAAGTGCTTGTTCCTACTTCTCAGGATGCTCAACCCTCATCTTCTTCTGCTCCTACTAAATCTCCTCCAGTTAGTCTTCAAATGTATACAGATGATGAGTTATCACTGTCAAATATCGACGAAGTAATACAATCAGTTGCCACTGACATCCAGCTGAATCCTATAACTGATCAAACAGTTGAAGAAGAGAGCATAACTGTAGAACCAACCTCAGAGGTTGTGATATAAGAAGCTATGTAGAACTAGTTCAATCAACTGTCACGACTGAACAACAGCATCTAGCTGAAATGGCTCAATTGCACTCAGAACAAATAGAAGATGTGCAAGTGCCAAGTGTAGAGCCAACCAGATCAACTGTAGCTCAAACTTCCACTCATCAGGAACCAGTTGAAGAAGCTACTGTTGAACTCGTTCAAGCAGAGACTGAAGCACCACAGTTGGCCATGGTTATTTTCAATGAGGAAGACAAGGACGAAGATCCAGATACAGCTAAAACCCTGTCTCCTAAAATACATGTTGGTGCTGATATTATGATTGAAGAAATCCAGTCCAGCTTGCACAATCTAATTTCAACCGTTTCCGATATGAAGTCAACCCAACTACTGCATACATTAAAGATTAATTGTATGAAGGAGAATACTATGAAGAGCCTACATCATGTCACTAAAGATAATACTTCCTTATTTCTCCTAGTAGATCAGTTGAAGAAGGACCGATTGACAGTATGTACCAGCACTTTTCCAGACTCGAGACATGCTTATCAATCAGATTGATTTCATACAAACAAGCTTGACAAAGAGAATGGATTTGATGCATGAACAATTGTTAAATGCTATATCCCAAGTCAATTCAGAAGTCTGCATTTTATCAAAGTGAGTTGGTGGTGTTGACTAAAAGAGGGAAGAAGAGCAGAAACGACAATCAAAGAAGAGACCAAGTTAACCAACTGATCAAGAACCGGCTGATATAAGAACTAAGAAATAAAGATCAATTAGAAGAAAGTCTCTATTTATTTATTTATTTTTTTGGCAGAATATCAGTTAGAAGATTTTTTCATTCTTCGTACGAATCTGTACAGTGAAAGATTATTTGCATTCTTTTATTTAGTTATTTCATTCTTTGTACGAATCTGTAAAGTGAAAGATTATTTGCAAATGAATGATTATTTTATCTACAAAATTTAGTTCATATATGTTCTTGAATTCCAATTTTTGTCAAACACAAAAAAAAAAAGGAGAATTGTTGGAAACAGAATTTCGGAGTTTGACAAATTGAGCATTTAAAGATTATAGAACTGATCAACGCAACTGAACATAACATAACAGAAATGACGTGAAATGAATTTTTTCGACTGATAATTAATGCGCTAAACAATCGAATGCTGCTCAACTGATTAAAGCTAACAGAAGCTGTATAGCGAGTTTAACTATCAGTTAAGACTAATCAATTATATAGTAAGTTCATCAAATCGGCTATAAAGTCAACTGATAAATCATCTTGACACGTCATCAGTTAAAGAGCGAGCCAACAACTTGACAAATTGTATAAGAGCCGACTGCAACTTGTAGTTGGAGCATCGCACGTCAGAATGCCGCAGTGTACGTTTGTCAAAAGAATGATGACATGACATGTGGGACCCGGACGCTAATTCATGTTTTAATCATTATTAACGTCAAATAACAATTAAGAAAAAGTGGGACTAAAAATTTTCTTTTTAAATTATAAATGTGGAAACGTAATGTAATCTATCTAATATACATGTCAGTATACAAGTACAACACATGTACTACAGGAATCTATCTCAACTAGGTTCGGCATCTATATATCAAATGCTGAATCCTACTCTGCTTCTGGGCCCGGATCTCCACGCTAACTATAATCTCTCATCCTCTTCCTGATCCTGATCCTGTCCCACCTGTTGTCAAGCACACATACAAACAAGACAACAGCCGGATAGCTCCGGTGAGAATTACATTCCCAGTATAAATCATGTATACATGCATTTCATATAAACAGTTATAAAAGCATGAAATAAACATTCATAACATGTATCAAAATCATAAGCATGAATCAATATAAACTTTGAATATAACATGTATCAAATCCACACATGAATCAACACAAACTCTGAATTACATTCAGTGACTCATGGACTCTGACTCAACTCGTTCTAATCTAGGGATCCCGATCGGAATAAGAACATACACCCACCAACACTCCCGATCAGGGTGGTGGTATGTTCTTATTCACGGACTTTGGCCCTTTCCAAATCGAACATCAGTAATAGAAAAAACTCCAATTCTATCAACTTCGATATGACCAAACATCCGGTGTCTTGGCCTATCCGTCACAGAATTTGGCATTTTCACCAATATCCTATCCTGTGACAATTTGCAATGTTCCAGTGACGATTCCATCACTATCCGGCTCTACTATCACAAGATTACTCATTTACGACTAGGCATATCCGCTAATGACTCAATACATAAATCAATAGATCAAAGATATCAATCTCATTCAATTGAAAATAACAATGCAATAAAATAAAGTATGTGATTTTGGGAGACTCAAGTTAAATCAAACTCGAGTTGTGCAATCCCACATCAACATCAATTTATACCTTTATCTTCTTCGTTTGACGAAGTCGAAGTCTCTATTTCAAATCTGTCCATACCCAATCTGGCAATGACAATATCGAACATACACAATATCAATATACAATTCAATTCAGAACATGTTCTGATCAATACTCAAATCAAGACATAATCTTATCAATGTCAATGATACAACAATACAATCTCAATCAATACTGAATCTGATCAATATCAATGTACTGATGTTTTGACAGCATAACAATACAGTCTCGATAACCCCATCAGTCTCAACATCACAGATATAATAACTGAACTCATAATCATTATCGGTACAAGCCATAATCTCAACAATAACAGACAGTAATCTCAAATCTGTATAATCTCGATTATATCGGTTCTGAAAATCATAACAATCACATACACAGTCTGTTCTTCAATCTGACTTCAAATATACGATTCCTACTATATCAGAAACACCATATATGATTCATATTCAATTCTGACAATATCGTAATTTCAAACGATATCAAAACGTAACAAAACTTACGTCATGTTGGAGCTGTCGTCGATAGGAACACGGTACTGTACTCGGATTTCAACTCAGATGACTAGATCGTAAATCAGAACTTGAGCTTTCCTCAGCATATCGTCTCTCTTCCTCTTTAATTTTTACGTCTAAGGATTGATATGTATATGTATATATATATATGTATATATATAGACACACATTGCATGTATAGAAAACGTGGCTTGTTCTTTGTAATACACGTCTCGCGCATATGCGCGACCACCATCGACGCATATGCGCGAGACACAAAGTCTCGGCGCGTGCATCTCGGTAGCTCTAGCGCATATGCGCGCCTTCCCTTGGCGCATATGCGCGAGGTTCTCTGGACATGTCACTTGTGTAAGGCTCGAAGATTTAGTTATCATAATCAGACGGATTTGTTAATAATTAAGATGATTGTAGATGTATTTTATTGAATTTTAAAAGAAGGCAAAATGTACAAAAGAAATGTAAAAACTCGAAGCATTGGCGCACATGCGCGAAGGCATGCGCGCAGCGTAGCGCGAGGCGCCAGTAGCCTCGGCGCATATGCGCGAGGTACTGCGCGCATATGCGCGGCACCTCCAGTAGCGCTGGCGCATATGCGCGGGGAGAGTTGGCGCATATGCGCGAGGAGTGAAATGGCTAAGCTGCCGAGACCCGTAGGTCTCGCGCATATGCGCGAGTATTGTCCGCGCATATGCGCGAGACGTGTATTGCATAGAACAAGCCATGTGTTCAAACCATGCAGCATATATATATAAGTTGGCCTCGATTTTCTTCATTTCAGCAACAGGAATCGAGATTTCAGAGGGAGGAAAAGCTTCATTCTTTATACCTTTACTTGTGCTTTTGTAAGATTTAGATATCCAAATTCAAATCCGACTGCGGTTTTGAGCTCCTCTCGTTACTAGCTACAAAGTGATGTAAGTTTTATGTAATTTCAACAAGTTTCGAAATTCAGATGTTTGGGAAATTAGAATATGATAGTTATATTGTGTTCTTGACGTATTGAGCATGATATATTTGTAAACGGATCAAAGAAATGATATCATATGCATTTCCTATGAATTTCAGTATGGTTTATGAATTATTGGGGCAGAATTATTGTGTTTTGGATGGATATTGTATTGGATTATGAATGAGAATGATTGAGAATGAGATAGTGTTGATATCTGTTAAGAATTGGATTGACCGGTATCGAGAATTACGTCGTTATGCCGTCAAATTGTATCGAGATCACGTAGTGACTTGGATATGTGTTGATTTAGATTAGAGATTGATAGATTGTATATCAACATTTCCATTTCAGATTCAGTTTGGCGACCGTGACAGCGATTGTGCGACGAAAGGTATAATACATGTGTTGTTTGGGGAATTAAGACTCAAATGAGATCACATTTGAGTTTCCCAACCAAAATCACATACTTGTTTTATTGTTTATATCTAGATATGATTATGATTGTTTATAGATTTGTTTATAGAACTTGTATGTAAATCTTGTTATGCTTTGTTTACAGATCATGTGGCATTGCATTGGAATGATTATGCTTGTTTACAGATTGTGTATTCATGCATTAAGATAGGACAGTCTGGAGATCAGGCAGACTACTAGACGTTCGGCGATATCACAGCTTAGGGGAAGATCACCGCCCCTATTGTAGACGCGGATACAGATGAGGCCGAAGTCTAGGAATAAGACGGACATCACCTCGATTGAGAGGGTAGGTGACAGACAGTGCCGTCTTATTCACAACGGGATCCCTAGAGTTCTAGTCGAGTCGAGTCTAGACATGATTAGATTCGCATTGCATGATTATATATGAATGATATTCATATTAGCATGTTTCATGTTTTAGATTGTTTTAATGCATGTATACATGTTTATACTGGGATTTGTTCTCACCGGTTTTCCGGCTGTTGTTATGTCTGTATGTGTGCATAACAACAGGTGGGGCAGGATCTGGGTCGAGACAGAGATGATCGTGTTAGCGTGGAGATCACGGGCGTAGCAGATGGACCAGTAGTTGCCTTTTATTATGTACTGTCTTTTAATACTGGTTAGTTGAGGACATACAGAATAAGACATGTATTGTATATTGTATGTTGTAAATTAAAGTAAGAACTTATGTTTGTTTGTTTACATTGGAGTTAATGTAAAAGCGAAAAAAAATTTGACCCACTTTTTAAATAATATTGATCCATTTAATCCCAAGAAAAAGAATTAGAGCCCGGGTCCCCACAACAGGTGGTATCAGAGCCGTAGGTTCTGTAGACTGAGATAGAATAGCATGAGCGGGGTAGATTGAGTCATCTTCCTTGTTTATATCATGCTAGCATATCATGATTAGTGCTTTCCTTATTACATGTTGTTGTTATTTGATTTCTTTCAGCATGTGATTGACTGAATCAGAACTGATTCTAGATTAGAGGTAACTGACTAGAGGATGGCTGAGACAGTTGTATATTTTGGTATACTAATCAGTTGGATTATTAGATACATGCCTCCTCGAAGAGCAGCAGTGCCTCTACGACCATTAGCACCAGAACAGGGTAGCACATCCGGAGAGCACATGGACGTTACTGCTACACCCATGGAGACTCTATTAAAGCGATTTCAATCCTTTCGACCGCCAACCTTGAAAGGTACAGAACTGGCAGTGGATTGTGAAAGTTGGCTTGAGGACATTGAGATGTTATTTGAGTCTTTGGAGTATGGTGACGAGAAAAGAATAAAGCTTATTGGCCATCAACTCCAGGATGTTGCTAAGAACTGGTGGTTGAACATGAAGAGAGCACTAGAGCAACGTGGTACCGAAATTACATGGAAAGTGTTCAAGACGGAGTTCTATCTGCGTTTCTTTCCTGTATCCTACCGTAAAGATAAAGGCGCTGAATTTGCAAACTTGACGCAAGGGACTTTGAACATTGAAGAGTATGTTGCTAAATTCTCTTCCTTGCTTCGTTTCGCACCCCATGTTTCAGGGAATGACGAGGCCATGGCAGATAAATTTATTAATGGCTTAAATCCGGACATCTTTACGTTGGTAAACACGGGGAGACCCAACAACTTCGCAGATGCGTTAAATCGGGCCAAAGGAGCGGAAGCAGGGTTGATAAGACAGCGGAGTGCTCCATATGTTGCTCCTGTGCCAAGACCACCACAACTTTCAATACAATCTCCTCCTCCAAGATTTGATAGTGGCGGTAGTAGCAGTGGCAGAAAGGAACAGCTGAAGGCGAAGGGGAAACAGTTTAAAAGACCTGGAAGCAGCTCTTCAAGCTCCAGTGGATCAAGACAGACTGGTTTTGATCAGAGTACCAGGTATTCAGGTGTTTATTGTAGTTCCTGTGGAGGAAAACATGCGACTGAACAGTGCCAGGGAGTTACAGGCCGATGCAACATTTGTAGGCAACCGGGGCATTTTGCCAAAGTCTGCCCACAGAGGAGTGTACAGCCAGCCCAGAGTGGACGAGCATCCGGGCCAGTACCTCAGTTTGAGCGGCAGGCATCATCGGTTCACTCTTTCCAGCCTCCACCAGCACCGACTCAACCCAGAGCTCGTGGTAGTCAGACAGTGAGTCAACCTCCGAGGCAACAGGCTCAAGTGTTTGCATTGACAGAAGAGCAAGCACAAGATGCACCAGATGATGTTATAGCAGGTAACTGCTCTCTTTATGGTTATCCTGCTTATATCTTGATAGATACAGGTGCATCGCATACATTCATTTCGGAGCGATTTGCATTGTTGCATTCATTGCCTGTTGAGTCTTTGTTAGAGGTTGTATCTATTAATTCTCCGTTGGGAAGTGGATTGATATCTGTAACTACGGTTAAACATTGCATTCTACAGTTTGAGGGGCATGAGATTGACCTAGATTGTATAGTGTTGGGTCTAGCTGATTTTGATTGTATAGTCGGTATTGACATGCTAACGAAGTACAGAGCCACTGTAGATTGTTTCCATAAGATTGTCAGATTCAGACCCGAGATGACAGACGAGTGGAAATTCTACGGGAAGGGTTCCAGATCTCGGATTCCCTTGATTTCGGCTCTTACTATGAACAGATTGTTACAAAAAGGAGCAGATGGTTTCTTCATTTATGCTGTAGATATGCAGAAGTCGAGCCCGGCATTGGCGGATTTGCCAGTAGTACGGGAATTTGCAGATATTTTTCCAGATGAGATCCTAGGATTACCTCCGGTGCGAGAGGTAGATTTTAGTATTGATCTTGTACCAGGTACCGTCCCTATTTCGAGAGCTCCGTATAGGATGGCACCCATCGAACTAAAAGAATTGAAAGCACAGTTAGAAGATCTTCTGGCCAAGGGATATATCAGACCTAGTGTATCTCCTTGGGGCGCTCCGGTGCTGTTTGTGCGAAAGAAAGACGGTTCAATGCGATTGTGTATAGACTACCGGCAACTGAATAAGGCAACGATCAAGAATAAATATCCTTTGCCTAGGATTGATGATTTATTTGATCAGTTGCAGGGATCCTCTGTCTATTCTAAGATTGATTTGCGTTCTGGGTATCATCAGCTCAGAGTTCGAGATGTAGATATACCGAAGACAGCATTTCGAACCAGGTATGGACATTACGAATTTATTGTCATGCCTTTTGGGTTAACAAATGCTCCTGCGGTATTTATGGGCTTGATGAACCAAGTGTTTCAGAGATATTTGGATGAATTTGTGATTGTCTTCATTGATGATATTTTGGTATATTCCAAGAACAGAAATGAGCATGCAGAGCATCTCAGAATTGTTTTGCAGACGTTGAGAAACGAGCAACTGTATGCAAAATTGTCAAAGTGTGAGTTTTGGCTGAATCGAGTTGTATTCTTGGGGCATATCATTTCTGGAGATGGTATTTCTGTTGATCCGAGTAAAGTGGAAGCTGTGATCAATTGGCCAAGACCGACTTCGGTACCAGAGATACGCAGTTTCATGGGTCTGGCAGGATACTACCGAAGATTTATCCAAGATTTCTCCAGTATTGCAAAGCCAATCACACAATTGACACAGAAGAATATGCCATTCGTTTGGTCAGAGGAATGCGAGTCTAGCTTCCTAGAACTGAAGAAAAGGCTGACCAGTGCTCCAGTACTGACGATACCTTCAGGTACGGGTGATTTTGTTGTGTATTGTGATGCTTCTCATAGAGGTTTGGGATGTGTTCTTATGCAACGAGGTCATGTGATCTCATACGCCTCGAGACAATTGAAGCCACATGAAGTTCGATACCCCATTCATGATCTGGAATTGGCGGCTATCGTATTTGCATTAAAGATTTGGCGTCATTATCTCTACGGCGAGAAATTTGAGATCTTTTCCGATCACAAGAGCCTAAAGTACCTATTCTCTCAATAAGAATTGAACATGAGGCAGCGTAGATGGCTTGATCTGTTAAAAGATTTTGATTGTGAAATCAAATATTATCCAGGAAAGGCAAATGCTGCAGCGGACGCTTTGAGTCGAAAGGTTTGTTCTCTATCCTTGTCGACGATAGGTGTTACAAAACTCGTTGAAAATTGCTGTTTCTCTGGATTAGCATTTGATACAGATAAGAGGCCACTACGACTTGCTATGATTCGAGTTGAACCAGACTTGATAATGAGAATCAAAGAAGCACAAGGAACAGATCAAAATGTGCAGAAATCAATTCAAATGGTTCAAGCAGGGCACATGTCAGAATATCAGGTACGTGATCATGTGCTATATGTGAATAACCGTCAAGTTGTGCCAGATGTTGTAGATTTGAGACAGCAGATTCTGTCAGAAGCACATTGTAGTCGGTTCAGCATCCATCCTGGTGGCAGGAAGATGTATAATGACTTGAAGACACAGTTCTGGTGGAAACAAATGAAATCAGATATTGCAGAATTTGTGTCAAAATGTTTGAACTGCCAACAGGTAAAAGCTGAAAGAAAGAAGCCTGGAGGTTTACTTCAGAGTTTAGCCATTCCAGAATGGAAATGAGATCACATTTCCATGGATTTTGTGACGAAGTTACCTCGATCATCCAAAGGTTGCGATGCGATTTGGGTTATTATTGACAGATTGACCAAATCTGCTTGTTTCATTCCGTATAGAATGACGTATAGACAAGATCAAATGGCGGAGATATATATTCGAGAGGTAGTCAGGTTGCATGGAGTGCCGAAGTCTATCGTATCAGATCGTGATCCACGATTCACTTCTCACTTTTGGCACAGCTTACAGCAGGCCTTAGGTACGACATTACCCCTGAGTACTGCTTACCATCCTCAGAGAGACGGACAGTCAGAGCGGACTATCCAGACATTAGAGGATATGTTGAGAGCCGTTGTGCTAGATTTTGGCATTAGTTGGCAAGATTCCCTACCTCTTTGTGAATTTTCTTACAATAATAGCTATCAGACGAGTATCGAGATGGCACCGTTTGAAGCTTTGTATGGCAAGAAGTGCAGATCTCCGCTATATTGGGATGATATCTCCGAAGTACCAGAACTTGGGCCAGACATGATTCGTGACATGACTGAGAAGGTGAAAGTTATTCAGAAAAGAATGAAGATAGCACAAGATCGACAAGCAAAGTATGCCAATATCAGACGTAGACCGTTAGTATTTGAGGCAGGAGATAGAGTATTCTTAAAGATTTCTCCTTTCAGAGGCGTTGTAAGATTTGGCAAACGCGGGAAACTATCTCCTCGATACATTGGTCCTTACGAGATTCTTGAAAAGATTGGCGATCGAGCTTATCGACTTGCACTTCCTCCTTCTCTATCCGGAATACATGACGTGTTCCATGTATCAATGTTGCGAAGATATATTCCAGATGCTTCTCATGTCATTCAACCTGACGAAGCTGAACTTGATCAGTCATTGAGCTATGTAGAACAACCGATACAGATCCTTGATCGGAAAGAAAAGAAACTCAGAACGAAGAATATTCCACTTGTGAAAGTTCAATGGAGTCGTCATGGCATCGAGGAAGCGACTTGGGAAACAGAGGCAGACATGAGGCAGAAACATCCCGAGTTATTTACATGATGTACGTAGTTATGAAATTTTGCTTGTATTGCATTTTGTATGTACTTGAATTGATCATCTACAATTTCGAGGACGAAATCATTTCTTAGAGGGGGAGAAATGTAAGGCTCGAAGATTTAGTTATCATAATCAGAAGGATTTGTTAATAATTAAGATGATTGTTGATGTATTTTATTGAATTTGAAAAGAAGGCAAAATGTACAAAAGAAATGTAAAAACTCAAAGCATTGGCGCACATGCGCGAAGGCATGCACGCAGCGTAGCGCGAGGCGTCCAGTAGCCTCGGCGCATATGCGCGAGGTACTGCGCGCATATGCGCGGCACCTCCAGTAGCGCTGGCGCATATGCGCGAGGAGTGAAATGGCTAAGCTGCCGAGACCCGTAGGTCTCGCGCATATGCGCGAGTAGTGTCCGCGCATATGCGCGAGACGTGTATTGCATAGAACAAGCCATGTGTTCAAACCATGCAGCATATATATATAAGTTGGCCTCGATTTTCTTCATTTCAGCAACAGGAATCGAGATTTCAGAGGGAGGAAAAGCTTCATTCTTTATACCTTTACTTGTGCTTTTGTAAGATTTAGATATCCAAATTCAAATCCGACTGCGGTTTTGAGCTCCTCTCGTTACTAGCTACAAAGTGATGTAAGTTTTATGTAATTTCAACAAGTTTCGAAATTCAGATGTTTGGGAAATTAGAATATGATAGTTATATTGTGTTCTTGACGTATTGAGCATGATATATTTGTAAACGGATCAAAGAAATGATATCATATGCATTTCCTATGAATTTCAGTATGGTTTATGAATTATTGGGGCAGAATTATTGTGTTTTGGATGGATATTGTATTGGATTATGAATGAGAATGATTGAGAATGAGATAGTGTTGATATCTGTTAAGAATTGGATTGACCGGTATCGAGAATTACGTCGTTATGCCGTCAAATTGTATCGAGATCACGTAGTGACTTGGATATGTGTTGATTTAGATTAGAGATTGATAGATTGTATATCAACATTTCCATTTCAGATTCAGTTTGGCGACCGTGACAGCGATTGTGCGACGAAAGGTATAGTACATGTGTTGTTTGGGGAATTACGACTCAAATGAGATCACATTTGAGTTTCCCAACCAAAATCACATACTTGTTTTATTGTTTATATCTAGATATGATTATGATTGTTTATAGATTTGTTTATAGAACTTGTATGTAAATCTTGTTATGCTTTGTTTACAGATCATGTGGCATTGCATTGGAATGATTATGCTTGTTTACAGATTGTGTATTCATGCATTAAGATAGGACAGTCTGGAGATCAGGCAGACTACTAGACGTTCGGCGATATCACAGCTTAGGGGAAGATCTTCGCCCCTATTGTAGACGCGGATACAGATGAGGCCGAAGTCTAGGAATAAGACGGACAGCACCTCGATTGGGAGGGTAGGTGACAGACAGTGCCGTCTTATTCACAACGGGATCCCTAGAGTTCTAGTCGAGTCGAGTCTAGACATGATTAGATTCGCATTGCATGATTATATATGAATGATATTCATATTAGCATGTTTCATGTTTTAGATTGTTTTAATGCATGTATACATGTTTATACTGGGATTTGTTCTCACCGGTTTTCCGGCTGTTGTTATGTCTGTATGTGTGCATAACAACAGGTGGGACAGGATCTGGGTCGAGACAGAGATGATCGTGTTAGCGTGGAGATCACGGGCGTAGCAGATGGACCAGTAGTTGTCTTTTATTATGTACTGTCTTTTAATACTGGTTAGTTGAGGACATACAGAATAAGACATGTATTGTATATTGTATGTTGTAAATTAAAGTAAGAACTTATGTTTGTTTGTTTACATTGGAGTTAATGTAAAAGCGAAAAAAAATTTGACCCACTTTTTAAATAATATTGATCCTTTTAATCCCAAGAAAAAGAATTAGAGCCCGGGTCCCCACAACTTGGCTTCTCGCGCATATGCGTGTTCGTCTTCCGCGCATGTGCACCACAATCTCTGGAATTTCTATTGGACACCTCGCGCATATGCACGCCCTCACTCCGTGCATATGCGCGGGGACTCCTGCCAGTTCCGCGCATGCTCACGCATCAAGTCGTGCATGTACGCAAATGCATTACCCTCGCACATCTTTTGCGTCTTTTCTCGTCATTCCTGGTCTAATACTTTCCGTATATAATTACATCAATTAATCCATAAATCATTTCAGATTAATCTCAATTACAATAAATAAAATCCCGGGCATTACATTTCTCCCCTCCTAAGATTCGATTTCGTCCTCGAAATCACAGGCAATCAACTCAAATAAAGAAAGAAATATATGATAGAGGTTAATCAGAAAACTCATTGCAAGGAAACAATTCTGAAATCTTAGTCTCATATCAGATTCTGTCTTTTAAATAGTCTCTTTGATACCCTGACGACTTTACTGTATTTTCAACAGCAGAATAGTCGTCATTCTGGATTATTTTTCTTTCATGGATCTCATACTCCAATCTGGAATAATAATTCAAGAAGTATAATTTCATAATACTACTCGAAATAACTGATGATAGAATCAATCTCACAATACTGGCTATACAACATCCGTATATACCAGTTAATAGCTCATAAAAAATTAATACTATCATCTCCTATCAAGTTGATAATTCCAATCAGGGTTATATTCAATCTTCAACCTCAAATATCAACAATTACCATCCGGCGTTGATATATTCAGTCTGTCTATTCTGAGCTATCGTCATTTCTTTCTATGTCAGCTTCAATTTCTTTATTATATCTCTGATCCTATCAAGTCCAATCTCAGGTACCTCAGAGATATTATCCCCATACAAGGAAATCTACAGTTATCACTGTACAATGTCTCGAATGATGCTATCTCGATACTCATCTAATAACTATCATTATACGATAATTTACAAGTGACAATAAATCATGTCAACTAGTGCTAAAATCCAGCACAACAGTTCCTGGATATCCTCCAGTATCAGGATAGTTCGCTCCGACTATCCGTTGATCTATAAACGATAGATTAAAGATCTTGTTGTATATTCTGCCAAAAGTACAAAATCAACCGAAAATCCTGGATATGATAAAATCAACTTTGGCATTCAGTGCAATTTGCCGACCTTTCTGACATATAACTCAGTCGTCTGATCATGTTTGTACATCTTCCTATACAAATAACAAATACAGCTTCGAACAATCTGTCACTCACAATCATATCACATCACAATCTTGAAAATATTGTTATAGTTCCATCACAAAATCCATAGAAATGTACTCCCATTTTTATTCAGGAATCAATAATTTATATAACCAATCTTCTGGTTCCTCTCGTTCCCTCCTATTGGTGGCCAATATAGACATCTCAGTACAAATTCTGGCACAACTAATCTTATCTATTTCTATCAAAACTATCTTTTCGAATTATCATATGTTGTCTGTCACCAGAATAAATACTGAATTGGCTACTGTGCACTTCTAACCATATCTGATTTTCTGATCGACACCATGTTCTGATTATCGAAACCGAGTTCTAAACATTCTGATCAAATTTTTGAACTGCTTTAATTCTGAAAATCCGTTCTGATTAGGCCGGTACAATATCAAATGTCAATGGTTTAAATTCTGTCCCAATTATTCATTCAGAACAACCGAAATTTCAAATCAAAATCACAATATCAGTCATAGATAATAGCCTGCTAAACTCATAGAACTGCAAATATCTGACACTAACATCAATCCCGGCAAACTGATCACAGCCTCACTGTACTCAGCTCAACATATATATCGTCTTCAGATGTCACATACTCTGAACACAATCTGTCTCAGGCAAGATTCACATCTCAACAGTTATGTATAAAATATCTCAATTCTCAAAATATTCAATACAATTCTCTGATATTCAACAAAATCAGTCGTATTCTTCAAATATATCAGAATATCACCGTTAACCCAAGCATAGAATCATCAAAATATTTCTGAATACAGAGTTTATCAACTTTCAAACATAGCTGATATATCATCAAAGAGAACTACTCAATCAGATGTAACTCTCGGCCAGTAATCTTCAAACTGATTTTTCAACTCTTTCAGTTCTATCGGTGCCATTCTGTACAAAGTTCTAAAGAAAAGAAACCGTACCGGTATCAAGTCAAGGCGGACAACAATCTTCCTGATTAAAGGCAAACCCGGAAGTTTATCTGAGAAGACTTTAGCAACTTTCCTGTCACTGGCAAATCAGTCAATGATACACTACTTCTTAGTAAATCAACTAACTATATAAGGAATCACTCCATTCCTTTCGATAATCATCGAATTATGAATATCACATATATCAAAGGTATTCTAAATTCAGAATCCTTACCGTACCATGTTCATTCTTCAGCCATTTCAGGTCCGAATCTTACCATTTCCTTGAAATAATCTGCGATAGCTTTGTACTTGGCCAGCACATCAATATCAATAATGCGGTCAGAATCAAATGACAACAAGTAATATATCATCTAACTCAATCTCATATCTGTCATACTGTAGCATACAAAATCGAACATATGTCATTGATACAAAACCTCTCCCCAACAGAAAAGAGATCAATACTACAGCATATAATAACACAATACTCAAAGCATATATCAATGTGAAAGGATCGGTTAATCGAATAAAGAGTGTTTAGAAGGGGGAATTGAATAAACACTGCTCAAATTTAAATATTCTTAGACAATATGAGTTCAGTTTTGTTACAAACTGAAACTAGATATCTCGTCGGTCAATAACAATCAGTTAAACTGAATAAAACAGTTGTGGAAAATAAACTGACTGAAAGATATAGTATCTAACTGTTGCGACTTTGATTGTTGCACTCCCAAGAGCAGGTTGTCCACAAGTAATATAATTCGGTGAGTCCGAATATCGTATCCACAGGGAAGCTAAGGTAATTACAAGTCCACTACAATGTCTTTTTGTTTTGTTTTTGTTTTTGTTTCTTTTTAATTTTAATTTTTTGAATATTTAATGGGTAAATTTTAATTGGTCAAATTTTAATTTAAGTAGTTGAGATTAAAGGATCCACTCTTGGTATTTTAATAAAGTTAACATTAACGAACAATATTGAAATCCACTTAATAAAATGGTTCCAATATATTAAATAATCATATTTATATTATGTTATAAATTATTATCTCATAAATATATAATATATACCAAAACTTATAAATGTGGTCAAGTATTTATTGTGCTATATATATATATTTGTAAACATTAAATCAAGGTTCCCACTTTAAATGGTTGGTAAAACCAAACTAATATTTAAATGGTACCAAGAAAATATTATTATGATATATTTATATATAGTAAATCAAGGAATCCAAGTTAAATGGTTGGTAAAACCAAACTAACATTTAAATGGTTCCAAGAATTTAATATTATAATATATTTATATATAATAAATCAAGGCATCCACTTTAAATAGTTGGTAATACCAAACTAACATTTAAATGGTTCCAAGAATTTAGTGTAACATATAGCAACAATAAATCAAAACTCCCACTTATAAGTAGGGTATAAAAATGCTTAAAGAAATAAATATAACATAAACAATAAATAATGATTAAATAATATAAAACATAGATTCTTACCTTTTAATAACTTTATTATCGTGCCAAGAGCTTCACCTTATCATCTCAACTTTAGGAAGTTAGCTATTCATTATTCAAAGTGTAAAACTTTGAATATGAAATTAACATGCTAATTATATTTAAATGAAGAAATAAAAGAAAAATATAGAGAGAAATATTATGAACTCAAAGGTTTGTTTATAGAATGAGGGATATCTCAATACATTACAATGCACCCCTATTTATAGCCAAATTTGGGGAGACAACCACAAATAAAATATTATTTTTTACACATAAGTCTTCATTGGTGTTCCAAGAAATTAATATTATATTACACATCACTTTTGAAAATCTTCTTCTCCGAATTTGCTTCTTCACATAAAAAGAAACATGTGGATAATTGAGTTGTCTAGTTGTGGTATTTTTTTCAGAATATTTGACCAAGTAATTTGAGAGATATGGTCAAAATACTAGAGCATGGTAAAACTGTCACTCCTTTGGTAACTTTCTTTGTTGCTTAATTTGATCCCAATTGTGAGAGGATTTTTATCTCATGCTTGTCAACAATATTGTAGATATTATAATCAACTTTCTACAGGTCCAAGAATCATCTTAATCCCATTTGCAACGCCAAGGTTTTTCTTGTTTTATCGAACCTGTAAAAATAGTAAAAACTTATAATTACACAACAACTTATATTTTATACAATTTATTATAAAACATATGATATTTAAACATTTAATAAAACAAAAACTATATATTTATATTATAAAACATTTAATTAATATACAATTTTTTATCTTTATCACACTCCCCAATCAGCTTAGTGCTAGTCCCTAGCAATTTAAGCGTTAATAGCAACACAAAACATATTGATTAATTTAAATAGAAATGTAATCAAAACTATCCAAGTATTTAAATTAAATTTGAAAACTGTCAAAGTTATATCAAGATCATCATAATTATAATTTGTGAAATAATTTGAGATGATCAATTCAAAGCTTATTTCAGGTAGTTAAATGTATACGGCCTTTAGAAATTCCTAGTAAGAGTCTCAACTCCAAATCCTCACAGGTTAATAAATGTTTCAAATTTATGGCAACGATTTCTCTCATGGAGTTGGAATACAGATAAATGCTCAAGGAAATGGTTTACAGAATGCAGACAGATAAACGAGCCAAACTAATCAAAAGATAGAAAATCCATTGATTCAAAATCTAGTTGTTCTTATTATATATTTTTTTTCCTGATAATTTTTATTATTTTTTTTTCATAACACCATGGAATCAGACTAAGTTCATGCTTCTTGACCACATATTTATTTAATTTGTGCAATAATTTTCTCTTTTTTTTTATGAGAGATATATGGGTCGTAGCATATAACTTAAAAATTACATAGATCTTCAATATCTTTCTTTTTTTTTTTCTCCTCTTTTTTTTTTCCAGGAAATATCATTTTTTTTTTCAAAATAAGAACTCAAGATCTAAACAATAGATAGTCTCTCTCATAATCAATAAAGGCTCGAAAGCTGTTTTCTCAGTCCTCTCCACTCAGTCACAAAATATGTGTGAGTTTAAAATTTTAGGCACTCTTATAAGGTATATCTTGGGCCATATACTTTAATACCTAATTTTATCACAATGGTTAATCACTAAAAAAATTTCATAAATCATATTTTTATATTGATCAGAATATTAAAAATGACCTTTTTTCAAATAAAAATTTAAACATTCTTAAATAGATTAATACATGTTCTAATTTAAATCTTTCAAATATGTAAAATATGACATTTTTGCAAAAATTACTAAGGTACAAACAATAAACATGGTTTTATTTTAAAATAATATTTAATTTTTTTTTTAAATTTGTTTTTTTTTTAAAATTTGTTCTCCCCCCAAACAGAATATGACATTGTCCTTAATGTCAAAATAGCTATTAATAAAGAGTATATAATGAAAGAGATATCACCTGGAATTTTATTGAAGATAACAAACTGAAACAAACGCAAACCAATCCACGACGTTTGAATCAATGATCCAACTTCCTTTTCTTACTGCTTGATTGCGACCAATTGATATTTTCTATCATCGGATCATGCTTATGAACAAAAGTTTCCAAATCATCAATTAATTGGTCGGCAGTCGAAGCACAGATGAGCATCCGTCGTGAATTTTCTGAAATGAAATTCTGTTCCACAGCTTTATCAAGAAATGTCAACAAACTGTCATAATAATTATTGATATTCAACAAGCCCACATGTTTATTATGGATATTAAGTTGTGCCCAAGAAACAGTGTGAAAAATTTCTTCTAATGTACCAAAACCACCTGGTAGTGCGATAAAAGCATCAGAATTTTCAATCATTTTGGTGATTCTTTCACACATAGAAGAAACTTTTAATTATTCCCCAATCGTAACACCTGTAATATTTCCTTCAGCTAAAGCTGTAGGAATAATACCCAAAACCTGACTACGTCCAAGATGAGCTTATGTTGAAACAGATCCCATTAACCCAATATTACCTCCCCTATATACCAAGTGAATTTTTCTCTCAGCCAATATCTTTCCAAGATTATTCGCTGCTTCTACAAACACTTCATTTTTTCCAGGACTCGACCCACAAAATACACAAATATTTTTCAATGTTTGTGCAGAGGATCCAACAATGTTTTTACTTTATTTTTTTTTCTGCGAAAATAGAGAGAAATATGAGAGATTTTATAGGGGTAATATGTTATCATGACAAAACTATGGGTCACAGCTGTAAACAGAATAAATGGTAAAAACAATAATGACACACATGCATATAAACAATAGTGTGATTGTGGCTCACAATTTTCCTCTGGTTTTACGTCCAGAAACGGCTTCAACGCCTTCTATGAGTCGAGGATATGCTTCCCATCCAATTTTCTTATAAATTGGCAAACAAGGTCTTTTTTAGTCAGATTCCCAAGACTATGACGCTCATCTTGAAATTGTTTCCATAAACGGAGAAGTTCAATATGCACATGTCCACTAGAATGCGTCTCAAGAGTCAATAAGATGTTATCTAAAGACTCCTTACTCAGCCCATTCTTAATGAAATCAATTTTATCTTCTCTGTTATTGGAAACACATCCCAAAGATCTGCATCGTTTGTCACAAGTCCATCTTGCACACTTATGACAAACCCCTAAACTTTTGGCCCTTCGTTTTTTTCGCATAAGTGCTTTTGAAAAGAAATGAAATGATTTTTTTTTATTTTTGTATCAGCAATTGTGGGAAACTGATTTAACCGACTATGAGAGTCACGGAGTACCGTTATCCGCCATTTAACCGGGAAAATAAAAAGATTAAGGAAACCTGAAATAAAAACAAACAAAATAAAATGCAACATAAAAATTTAAGGATCAGAAAGAGCAATAAACTCTTCTTGAAAGATTTCATTTTCCAAAAATGGTTTAAGCCTTTGTCCATTCACTTTAAAAACATCACCATTTTTAGGATTTTCAATATCTACAGCTCCATAAGGATACACATGCTTTACAACATATGGGCCTGTCCATCTTGATCGTAATTTTCCTGGGAATATGTGAAGTCGAGAATTATAAAGCAAAACTTTTTTACCAATCTCAAAAGATTTTCTAAGAATTGTTTTATCATGAAATGATTTGATTTTTGCTTTATAAATCCTTGAATTCTCATACGCATCATTTCTGAGTTAATCAAGTTCATTAAGTTACAATTTATGCAATTTTTTGGCATCATCCATGCTTGAATTTAAAGTTTTGATCGCCCAATAAGCTTTATGTTCCAATTCTACAGGCAAATGACAATGTTTTCCATAAACCAACCTATAGGGAGACATATTCAATGATGTTTTAAATGCTATTCGATATGCCCAAAGTGCATCATTAAGTCGCAGATACCAATCTTTTCTATTTGAGTTAACAGTTTTTTTCAAAATTTGCTTTATCTCCCTATTAGCTAATTCAACTTGTCCATTTGTTTGAGGATGATAAGGAGTAGTTACTTTGTGAGTAATACCATATTTTTTCATTAATGAAGCAAATGGTTTATTAACAAAGTGAGTTCCCCCATCACTTATCATGGCTCGAGGAATTCCAAATCTACTAAAAATATTTTCTTTTAAAAATTTGATGACGATTTTATGATCATTAGTTCGACATGGAATTGCCTCTATCCATTTGGAAACATAATCAACTGCAACTAAAATATACAAGTATCCAAACGACGGTGGAAAAGGTCCCATAAAATCAATTCCCCAACAGTCAAAGATTTCAATTTCAATGATAGGATTCAAAGGCATCATGTTTCTTTTTGAAATCGCACCCAATTTTTGACAATTTTCACAGATCTCGCAGATTTCGTGGGTGTCTTTAAACAAAGTGGGCCAATAAAATCCACACTACAGGATTTTTGCGGCTGTTTTCTTTGAAGAAAAATGTCCTCCGCATGCTTCTGAATGACAAAATTTAATGACACTACTTACCTCATTGTCGGGTATGCAACGTCGAAAAATTTGATCTGGACAGTACTTGAACAGATACGGATCATCCCAATAAAAGTTTTTTACCTCATTCAAAAATTTTCTCTTATCTTGGGATCTCCATTGCGGTGGCATTTTTCCTGTCACAAGAAAATTTACTATATTAGCAAACCAAGGTGTAGTAGTAACTGAAAATAGATGTTCATCAGGAAAATTATCGTTAATTGGTGTCATTTCACAAGATGATCATGTTACTAGTCTCGATAAATGATAGGCTACAACATTCTCGGTTCCTTTTTTATCTTTGATCACAATGTCAAATTCTTGGAGCAACAAAATCCATCATATCAGTCGTGGCTTTGCATCCTGTTTCGTCAACAAATATCTAATAGCAGAATGATCAGTAAACACAATAGTCGTTGATCCAATCAAATAAGAACGAAATTTATCTAATGCAAATATTACAGCAAATAGTTCTTTTTCTGTTTTGGATTAATTCATTTGAGCATTGTTTAAAGTTCTACTTGCATAATATATCACATAAGGCTTACCGTTTCTTCTTTGACCCAGTACTGCACCGACTGCATAATCACTCGCGTCGCACATGATTTCAAATGGTAAAGACCAATCAGGAGGTTGCATGATAGGAGCTGATGTTAAATGTCGAATGATTTTATCAAAAGCATTTTGACATTCTTGAGTCCACTCAAATACACTGTCTTTTGTTAAGAGGTTACAAATGGGTTTAGAGATTAAACTAAAGTCCTTTATAAACCTCCTATAAAATCCAGCATGTCTCAAAAATGAGCGAATTTCTTTAATGGTTTTTGGAGGGGGTAAATTGGCAATGACATCAACTTTTGCTTTATCAACTTCAATTCCATGAGATGACACGACATGTCCCAAAACAGTTCCAGAAGTAATCATGTAATGACATTTTTCCCAATTTAAAATAAGACCTTTTTCCTCGCATCTTTTTAAAACTTTTCCAAATTTTCAAGACAATTATCAAATGTATTCCCAAAGACAGTTAAATCATCCATGAAAATTTTCAAACAATTTTCAACCATGTCGCAAAAAATGCTTAGCATACATCTTTGAAATGTTGCTGGGGCATTGCATAATCTAAATGGCATCCTTCTAAATGCAAATGTTCCAAAAGGACATTTGAATGTAGTTTTATCTTGATCTTCGAGTGCAATGAGAATTTGATAATAACCTGAATATCCATCAAGAAAACAGTAATATGGATGACCTGCTAATCTTTCTAAAATTTGATCCAAAAATGGTAATGGAAAATGATCTTTTCTAGTGGCATCATTTAATTTTCTATAATCAATACACATCCGCCAACTAGATGGGACTCGACTTGTTAACAATTCACCTTTTTCATTTTTTATCACTGTGATGCCAGATTTTTTTGGAACTACTTTTGTTGGGCTTACCCACTTACTATCAGAAATAGGGTAGATAATCCCAAAATCAAGTAGTTTGAGAACTTCAGTTTTCACAACATCTTTCATGTGTGGATTTAATCTCCTTTGTGGTTGTTGAGATGTTTTAGCATTTTCTTCTAAATGAATTTTGTGTGTGCAAATTAGTGGATTAATGCCCTTGAGATCTTTTAGTGTCCAACCAATTGTATTTTTATGTCTTTTAAGCATATCAACTAATTTACCTTCTTCATCAGTTGCTAGTTTGGAAGAAATTACCACCGGATATGTTTCATCTTCTCCAAGAAATGCATACTTCAATTCTTCTGGCAAGGGTTTTAACTCCAATATTGGTGGTTCGTCTTTGTTCTCATATTTTGCATCAAATTCTTTCTCTGATCCTGGTAACGAGTGATACCTGATAAAATCATCAAGATCAATTTCAATATTTTCTTTAACAGTTTCAATTGAACAAATATCTAATTGGTCACGAGTACTCCCTTCTTGAATGTTTTCTTCCACAAGAGTTTCAATAAGATTTTCATCTTCACTTTCATCTCTTTTGTCATGTGGTTGCTTACAAAGATTAAAAACATTGAGCTCCAAGGTCATGTTACCAAATGACAACTTCATTATTCCATTCCTGCAATTTATAAGAGCATTAGAAGTTGCTAAAAATGGACGACCCAGAATTACAGGAATTGCATTACAAGCTTCGATAGGTTGTGTATCTAAAACTATGAAATCGACAGGATATAAAAAGTTATCAACTTGGACCAACACGTCTTCTACCATACCTCTTGGCACCTTAACAGATCTATCGGCAAATAAAAGTGTTACCGAAGTAGATTTTAACTCGCCTAGATTGAGTTCTTAATAAACTGAATATGGAAGTAAATTAACACTAGCTCCAAGATCAAGCAATGCTTTTTTAATCTTTCTTTCTCCAATAATACATGAAATAGTAGGACAACCAGGGTCTTTGTATTTCAAAGTATTATTATTTTGAATGATTGCACTTACTTGTTCGGCTAAAAATGCTTTCTTTTTCACATTCAATTTTCTTTCACAGTGCACAAGTCTTTCAAAAATTTAGCATATGATGGTACCTGTTTTATTGCATATAATAAAGGAATATTAACTTTTACTTGTTTAAAAATATCATATATATCAGAATTCAAATTTGATTTTTTTGTATTTTTCAATGCATGAGGGAATGGTGGTGACACTGTCTGTTGAACCTCCTCTTTGGAAGTTATGGGTTCCACTTCCTTACCCTTTGGAGTTGATTTATAATCATCTTCACAAGGTTCAAGAATGGATTTTTCCACAACCTTACCACTTCGAAGGGTAATAACAGATTTTACCTGATCCATCGGTTGAGTTCCAGAAGTTCCAGTTTGTGAATGATGATCCTTGGGATTAGGCAGAGGTTGTGAAGGAAATTTACCTTTCTCATGAACATTAAGTGCAGATGCAAATTTAGCAAGAGTATCTTTCAAATCTGTCATGGTTTGAGCAGTTTGAGTATTGATAGAATCTTGCTTTGCAATGAAAGAATTCAATGTATCTTCCAAATTTCTTTTAGTTGGAGGAACATAAGGTGCATAATTTTGAAAATTTTGTTGATTTTGAAAATGTGGTTGCGGAAATTGTGCAGCATTATCATTCCTCCAACTAAAATTTGGATGATTTCGCCAACCTGGATTGTAACTTTGAGAAAATGGTTCAAAATATGGCCTTTTGAAATTGTTCAAAACATTGGCTTGTTCATGGAGACATTCTTTAAAAGAGGGCAAAGTGGGACAATCTTTTGTAAAATGATCACTTGTATCACAGATGTGACACACAATTTCTTGAACAGATTTTAATTGACCATTCTTTTTCAATTCAAGTGCCTCAACTTATCTTGCCAAAGAGGTAAATCTAGCTTTAAGATCATGTTCATCTTTCAGAGTGTACATACCTCCACCAGATGTAGGAGATTGAATCTTGTTTGAGGGTTCGATTGTACCTATAGTGTCCCAATTTTGAGCATTTTCAACTAATGAATCGAGATACTCAATTGCCTCGTTTGGATCTTTATCTTCAAATGTTCCATTACACATAAATTCAACCATTTGCCTATCTTTAGGTGTTAAGCCTTCATAAAATTGAGAAACAACTCTCCAAATTTCAAAACCATGATGTGGACAAAGATTAAGCAATTCTTTGTATTTATCCCAACACTGATAAAAAGTTTCTCCTTGTTTTTGAGTGAAAGTGATGATTTGCCTTTTGAAAGAATTTGTTCTATGAGATGGCAAAAACTTTTTCAAAAAATTGTTGTTGCAATTCATCCTAAGTTCGAATGGATCCCGATCTAAGATTTTGTAGCCAAGTTTTAGCTTTATCTTTTAAAGAAAAAGGAAAAAGCTTAAGTCTAATGGCGTTCATGCTACAATTTAGATCATTATATGTGTTGCACACTTCTTCAAACTCTCGTAAATGCATGTATGGATTTTCAGAATCTAAGCCATGAAAATTGGGTAAAAGTTGGATAATACCAGGCTTAAAATTAAAATGAGATGCATCAGGGGGAAAAACTAGACATGAAGGTGCACTAGTACGTGTAGGATTCATGTGATCTCTAAGTGTTCTTCGTCTATCATGATCATGTTGAGATTGAATTTCATCTTCATTTTCTTGGATGGGTTCTTCCGCCATGTTTTGTAAAAATAAAGGGTTATTTCGAATGAGTCGACCACTAAGTGTACGTGACCAAATGCTCATGCAAATGCAAAAGAAAAAGAAAAAAAAACACACAAAAGCAATAAAAATTCAAATAAAGAAAAATAAACTATAAACAATATTAAATAGACTTGAAATTAACTTGTACTTCCCCGGCAACGGTGCCAAAAAATTGTTGCGACTTTGATTGTTGCACTCCCAAGAGCAGGTTGTCCACAAGTAATATAATTCGGTGAGTCCGAATATCGTATCCACAGGGAAGCTAAGGTAATTACAAGTCCACTACAATGTCTTTTTGTTTTGTTTTTGTTTTTGTTTCTTTTTAATTTTAATTGTTTGAATATTTAATGGGTAAATTTTAATTGTTCAAATTTTAATTTAAGTAGTTGAGATTAAAGGATCCACTCTTGGTATTTTAATAAAGTTAACATTAACGAACAATATTGAAATCCACTTAATAAAATGGTTCCAATATATTAAATAATCATATTTATATTATGTTATAAATTATTATCTCATAAATATATAATATATACCAAAACTTATAAATGTGGTCAAGTATTTATTGTGCTATTGTAAGGCCCGAGAAATTAATCCGGTTAATCTGAAAAGAGTTGGAAATGATTATTATAATCATGGATGATAATTGATATGATTATAAACGGAACGGATCAGATCTCGAGAGCCGGAAGAAGAAATCACATTATGTGTGAAGAATGGGATTGGCGCACATGCGCGACATGTATCGACGCACATGCGCGAGAATTACAGAAGCATCGGCGCACATGCGCGACTTGAATGCGCGCACATGCGCGACTTGTCCAGAACCTTCGGCGCATATGCACGAGTAGATACGCGCATATGCGCGACAGGGACAGAATCATCGGCGCATATGCGCGAATAGATACGCGCATATGCGCGAGAGGCAGAAAGTGCCGGGCAGAATTACCGGCGCATATGCGTGACGTTGTGCGCGCATATGCGCGCGGCATGTAACACAAAAATAAGCCACTTGTCTTTTGGAGGTGCAACGTGTATATATATATAAGTATATACAAGCGATTATCCTTCAGAATCAAGAAAGGAAAACCGAGGGAAGCTTCGGGTGAAATTTAAGTTGCGAGCAATTCGTCCGTCTGTTTTCAAATCCGAGAAAAGTACCGTGTTCCTATCAACGCAGGCTACAAGTGGACGTAAGTTTTGTTACGTTTAGACAAGATTTGAATTTATGATATTGTCAGAATTGAATATGAATGAGATATGATGTTTTTGCTACAGTAGACAGTATAGAATTGAAGTCAGATTAAAGAACAGACTGTTTCTGTAATTGTTATGCCGTCAAACATCAGTTGATTTAAATTGATCAGATTCAGTAATGATTAGAGTTCATCGTGATATCGTTGATATGAATCAGATTGTATTTGGTTCAGATATTGATCAGATTATGTACTGAGTTGAGTATTGATCAGAAAAGATTGTGAATTGAGTTATTCATTGATACTATGTATTCGATATTGTCTTTTCAGATTGGATATGGACAGATTTGAATACAGGTCATCGTCTTCGTCAGACAGGGAAGACAAAGGTATAATTCATGTGATATCTGGGAAGATATAACTCAAATCAGATTTCATTTGAGTTTCCCAATAAAATCACATACTTGATTATTGTTTATCTTCTGATATGATTATGATTTGTTTATAGACTTTATATTCAAATCTTGTGAAATGAGTATGCTTTGTTTACAGATTGTTATACATTGCATTTGAGATAGGAAAATTTGACAGATAGTCAGACTTCTAGACGTTCGGTGTATCGTTACGTAGGAGCAGACACCCTCCTATTGTAGATTATTCGATACAGCTCAGACCGAAGTCTAGGAATAAGACGTACAGTCACCCCGATTGGGAGTGTAGGTGACAGCCATTGACGTCTTATTCACCCCGGGATCCCTAGAGTTATAGTTGAGTCGAGTCTAGACATGATTTGACTAGAACAGCATGCTTTTATGGATGTGGTTTCATAGACTATGAAACCCGTTTTCATTGCTTTCAGTCATGATAGCATGTTGTTATGATTTGATTTGAGTTGCATGTTTACCAGATTCGAGTTGCATGCTTATTTGATTTGATTTCATAGATTATGAAACCTATTGCTTTTAGTTTTATTCGTGATAGAATAATTCATGATTTACTTTGTGTATATGCATGTTTACCATGTTTTATACTGGGATTTATTCTCACCGGAGTTATCCGGCTGTTGTCTTGTTTTGTATGTGTGCATGACAACAGGTGGGGCAGGATCAGGGTCAAGAATATGATGAGAGAAGACAAGTTAGCGTGGTGATTCCGGACTTATTGTAGACTTGGTTTTCTTACTTGAATTTAGTAACTGAACCTTAGATCTAGTTTGTACAATATTGTACTTTGGATACTGAAATGTAGTCTTTATACAGAGATGTATATTATTTAGATTCCATTACCTTCCGCATTTACATTTTAAAAAGAAAAATTTTTAGACCCTGTTTATCAGAACTGATAATTAAATCCCAACGATGATTAAGAATATGATTAGCGTCCGGGTCCCCACAACAGGTGGTATTAGAACGATAGATCCTTTAGATTGAGATAGTCAGAACTGATAGATCCTTTAGATTGAGATAGAAGAGAATGAGCGGGGTAGATTGAATTGTCTTCCTTGCATGTGATTGCTAGCATGAGATTTATGTCAATGTTGACTTGTATAATGTGTGCTAGCATGATTTATTGCTTTCCCTATTACATGTTGTTTGTTATCTGAGTTGATTGCAGCATGTAATTGTTAAGCCTGAATCAGAACCGAGTCTGGATCAGAGGTATATGATTAGAGGAGGGCTGAGACAGATTGTATAGATTATGTACTAATCTGTTTGATTATCAGATATACCGCCTCGGAGAATTCCAGAAAGGGGTAGTACTTCGACTGAACAGACAGATGCATCTGAGACTCAGCTAGAAATTAAGATGAGAGAATTTCAGCTATTACAGCCGCCGATTCTGAGTGGTACTGAAACATCCGAAGATTGTCAGAACTGGTTTGATGATATAAAAATACTGTTCAATTTACCTGATTGTACAGATGAACAGAGAGTTAAAATGATACCTTATCAGTTACGAGAAGCCGCTAGGAGTTGGTGGATTACCAGTAGAAGAATGTGGGAACAGAGAGGTACAGTGATTTCGTGGGAGATATTCAGAACTGAATTTTATCGAAAATTTTTCTCAGCCTCGTACCGAGAGGACAAGAAAGCAGAGTTTGAGAATTTGAGCTAAGGTCAGTTGAATATTGATGAATATACCGCCAAATTCTCTACTCTACTGCATTTTGCTCCTCAGATAGCTGGAAATGATGAAGCTATAGTAAATCAGTTCATCAGAGGGTTGAATTCGGAGGTAGTTGCATTTATGAATCTGCAGCGACCTTACCATTTTGCTGATATCCTGAGCAGAGCGAAGAGAGCTGAGGCGAGTCTGATTAGACAGCTAGGGAGGTTGTGTGTGAAACAACCCCAGACACAGCAATCCCCTCTCCGATTTGATCGAGGCAGTACGAGTGGGAAGGAAGATTTGCTGAAAGCTCGAAAGAAGCCATTCAAGAAGTTAGAGAGTGGTTCATCGAGTTCCAGTAGTTCTAGTCCGAGCTATACTGCAGTGTATTGCAGGAGTTGCGGAGGGAGACATTCCACCGAGCAATGCCAGGGAGTGACTGGTAGATGCAATATTTGTGGACAGCCGGGACACTTTGCTAAAGTCTGTCCCCAGAAGCGTTCCCGAAGATTGTAGGGAACAGAGTTCATGTAATGCCCAATTTCATTACACGTATAAACCCATGCATTTATTTAAATAATTAAATCATTTAAATTAATTTTAAATGAGTTTTAGCGATGCATGATTTATTTAAATGCATTATTTTGAATTAATTATGTTTATGCGATGCACGTTAAAACGTTTTTCAAGTTTCATGTTTCAGGCGATTATTCGAGGCGGGATCGAGGAAAAGACCGGTGACGGTTTTGGCAAATTAAAATGTGGTATCTTATTTTAAGTGAGGATGGGAAATGTATTAAGTTATCAAGTTTTAATATTTTAAAGTATTATTATGTATTTAGAGATTTAAGAGTTTGAAACTTTTAAAATTGGTGTGTAATTATTTTAATTGTAGAGTTTGATTAAATTAGTGTGTGTTAACTTTTTATTAGTATTTTAAATAGTCTATTTAGCTAGAGTTTCTCCTAATTAAAACACACACACACGTTTCCTACACTCACACACACTAAACACGTTTTTACACACACTAAAACACACAACACACACTCAAGTTTTAAAAATCAGATTTTTATTACTTTGAGAGAGCAAAAAGCTAGGGTTCTTCACTAGCATAGCAGCCGCCCCTTCCTTGTATTTCCCAGCAAGATTTCGTTCAGTTTATCGCAAGAAAACGGTGCCACGTTCGTCCCGGATCAACCTCGCATCCTTCACCGCTTCGATATCGCCGGTTCGGTAACGTTTATTATCAAAAGGCACGTATAATCTGTTCTTTCTGTATCGATCATGTCATAGTATGCGTTGTGTATTTTTATGCGTGAAAATATGTGTGTAACGTTCGTCGTTTGAGCGAAAAATGATTTGAATGCATTTGAAATACTTTTTAGATCTGAAATCTCGTAACTTACTGTTCTGATGGAAACTGCAATTTTTCTGTCGGGATTTTGAGAAAACTTTCATCTAGAAAATTGTAGAACTTTTCGATACCTTCGATTTGATATAAAATTCGAGATTTTTGGATGAAAATTGAGTGAGTTATGACGTTTTTCGTGGGACTGCTCAAACTGCAACTTTTATGAAAATTTGTGTTCTTGAAGTTTAATTGTTGCAGGCTTCGTTGGGAATCGACGGGAGATCGTTGCTGCGTTTAGGTACGGTTATCATGTTGTTAGGAGTGTTATTGGAGTTTCGTTTCATGTCGATAGGCACTCGAACTAATTAGAAGTCGTAGGAAACGGTTCGATGTCATTTGCCGTATTTTGGGTCGTGTGTGTGTCGTAGAGCGAACGCTGTTGTTTTGGAACGTTTGCACAACTTGGATTTATGTTATGGAAGGCTAGGATGGGTCTCGAGGTGTCGATTCATAGTCCGTGCAATCGAGTCTAGAAAGTTAAGCGAAACGTGTACAAAATTTTCGTTGGTTCGCGTTCACAGTAGGTAGACGGACCCACACCTGGACCTCTACACGGGGTCCGTGCCTTTTGTTCTCCCGTAGTGCCTTTTTACAGTGTCTACACGGACCCCCACACGGACCTATGCACGGGGTCCGTGCCCCTCCCTCCTTTGCGATGTCTTTTTACAGTGTCTACACGGACCCTTACCCGGACCTCAGCACGGGGTCCGTGTCTCCTCCTTTCTGCGCACACAACTTCCAGTACCTACACGGACCCATGCACGGATGTAGGTACGGGGTCCGTGTCCTTCTATTTTTGGGAAAAATATTATAGTTTGTTTTGAGGTTGATGTCATGATTTAGTGCAAGGATTATCAAGGTCGTGTCATGGGAAATTTTAGAACGTCCTAAGTAACGATCGAACTCGAGAGTAAGTATGATTTCTACGTTAAGTTATGTGAGTTAAGTATACAAGTTTATGTTAGTATGTTGCAGCAACGGCCCCAGTCGAAGTCCAACGAATCCCTCAACGCCAAGTAAGTATGTTGACGTGCAAGAAAATATTTTAAGTTTTTGAGGTATGCTAAATGTCTTGTGACCAAATTATGTTAGGGTTGGAAAGCTTTAAATTATGAACGGGGACCAATCCGCCCGTTAAATTATGAACGGGTTAGATCGTGGTTGGAAAGCGTTAAATTATGAACGGGGACCAACCAGCCATTAAATTATGAACGGGGATCTTATGTATGCGGCAGTGGATACGTCCCTGTCAGCCCAGTACTGTGGTATAGTCTGATCAGGCTCATTTATGTTACGGGTCACTTGCTTTGAAACATCCTCTACGCAAAATGATGAAGTTACGTATGTTTAAGTATGCAGTATGTTTATGAAAGTTTATGTTGATGGCACGTCTACTTATGCACGTATGTATGTTCAAGTTTACTACAAGTTCAAGTTTCGAGTTATGTATGCCCTATTTTAAAGTTGTATGCGATTTTATTACGTAGTACTAGTTATCCCAGTTTTTACGTGTTGAGTCTTTAGACTCACTAGACTTGATCGATGCAGGTGACTATGTTGAGGAGACAGGAGGTGATGACCAATGGGCAGGCTTGGGCTGAGTGGCAGGCTAGACCCGAGGACCGCAATGTTTATGTTTTTATGCAAGTTTAAAATACTCTGATTTTATTTTTAATGATTGGATGTGAGACATTTTGAGATAGCTTTTCTTTTAGCAAAATTTTAATCGTGATGGTTGATTTTAAAGATATTTTATGAATGTTGGGTGACGACTGTGTGGATGTTTTTATTTAAGAAAATTTTTAATTCTTCCGCAAATTTTAAGTATGTAAAGTACGGTTCATTACAGTTGGTATCAGAGCGGTGTTCTTGTAAAGGGTTACGCCTACTGCCAGTCGCAAGAAGCTCTCGAAGTCACACCTCAAGTCTGTAAGTTTTAATGTTTTGAGTTATGCTATGTACTATGCATTAAGTCATGATTTCAGCATGTATATGTTTTAAGTTCAAATTATGTGCATCTTTTGATATTGGTATTATAATCATGCATGTTGGGTTACGTGTTGGGTAAATTATTGGAACAGTATGCCTCCTAGACGTATGGTTAACCAGGAAGCTAGGACTGAGGACGTGGAGCACCGAGAGGAGGAAAGAGCCAATCCTCCACAAGATATGCAGGCACAGATGCTTGCTGGTATGACGCAGTTCTTCGCACAGTTTGCGGGGAACCAGGCAGCAGCAATGGGTGCAGGGGCGAGGCCCCAACCAGAGGCCGTTTATGAGAGGTTCCGGAGGATGAGTCCGAAGGAGTTTTCGGGTACCACTGACCCGATGATAGCTGAGGGGTGGATCAAGTCCATCGAAGTGATTTTCGACTTTATGGAGCTGGCGGATGCTGACAGAGTCCGTTGTGCCACCTTCTTATTAACTGGAGACGCTAGGTTATGGTGGGAAAGTGCATCTGTGGCAGTCAACTTGCAAGTGCTGCCTTGGAATGGTTTTAAAGAGGTTTTCTACTCCAAGTACTTCACTGAGGAAGTACGAACCAGACTCACCAACGAGTTTATGACGCTGCGGCAGGGGGACAGTAGCGTGGCGGAGTTTGTTAGGAAGTTCGAGAGGGGATGTCACTTCGTGCCCCTCATTGCAAATGATGCCCAGGCGAAGTTGAGGCACTTCTTAAATGGTTTGCGGCCGATCTTGCGCCGTGACGTGAGGGTAGCTGGCCCTACTTCTTATGCAGTTGCTGTTTCTAGAGCTCTGGCTGCAGAGCAAGACCAGCGGGATATCGAGGCGGATAGGCTGGGCAAGAGGCCCTATCAGGCTCCACCGCAGCAACAGCAACATCAGAGGCCCCAATTTAAGAAGCAGTACCAAGGGCCGCCAGCGAAGAAGCCTTATCATGGACCACCAAAGGGCAAGGGTCCAGTTCAGCAGCAAGAGGCGCCTCAGAAGCCCGTTGCCTTCCCCGTGTGTCCTAAATGCAACCGTCAGCACCCGGGGCAGTGCTTGTATGGATCAGACAGGTGCTTCAAGTGTGGAGCTACAGATCATATGCTGAAAGAGTGCCCACAGTGGAAGCAGCCAACCCAGGGCAAGGTATTCGCCATGCATGCACAGGAGGCGGACCCAGACACCACATTACTAACCGGTAAACTTTTCTACCTAAGCTCAGTATTATTTTGTCTTGCATGTGGAATTTCTACTTGGGATTATTAGTGTGCTAGAAATATTTTTGTGTGCCTTGGGGTATTGAATGCTAATATGCTTGAGGTTTTTGGTAGAATCTTTGGGATATAAGTTCGTTTTGTGTTGTTCTAACGCATCTCAGGAAACATTTTCGTTAAGAGACTATCCACAACTGCACTAATAGACTCAGGAGCCACTCACTCCTTCATATCGGAGACGTTCGCCAATCATTTGGACCTCAAGTCCATTGGCCTAGACGTGAATTTTTCAGTAGTAGTCCCATCAGGGGAAGAGCTGTTAGCTACCAGTGTGGTCAGAGATATCGACCTAGAACTGCATGGCCACCTAGTATATGCAGATTTGATCGTATTGCCGATGCCAGAGTTCGATATTATATTGGGAATGGACTGGCTGACTAAGAACAGAGTTCTGATTGATTTTCAGAAGAGGTCAGTATTAGTCAGGCCGCTGGGCATGGAGCAGTTTCTATTCGAGCCAGCTAGATGGAGGAGTTTTCCTCGCATGATTTCGTGCATGCAGACAAGGAGACTTATTTCCAAGGGATGTCAGGCTTTCTTGGCCAGTGTTATAGCAGCGCCTGACGTGCCCACTCCTTCTATTTCAGAAGTGCCAGTAGTCAGTGAATTTCCAGACGTCTTCCCGGACGACGTCACAGGCCTTCCACCAGATAGAGAGGTGGAGTTTGCCATTGATCTCATGCCAGGTACAGTGCCCATCTCTAAGGCACCGTACAGATTAGCTCCCGCAGAGATGTTAGAACTTAAACAGCAGATTCAAGAACTCTTAGACAAGGAGTTTATCCGCCCGAGCTTCTCACCGTGGGGCGCACCAGTACTCTTTGTGAAAAAGAAGGATGGAAGTATGAGACTATGCATCGATTACCGTGAGTTGAACAAGGTAACGATCAAGAATAAGTACCCGTTGCCTAGAATCGAAGATTTGTTCGATCAGTTGCAGGGAGCTACCGTGTTCTCCAAAATCGATCTTCGATCAGGGTATCACCAAATCAGAGTAAAGGATGCAGATGTGCATAAGACAGCTTTCAGGACCAGATACGGGCATTACGAGTTCTTAGTGATGCCGTTTGGATTGACCAATGCTCCAGCTATTTTCATGGATCTCATGAACCGAGTATTTCAGCCGTTCCTCGATCAGTTCGTCATAGTGTTCATTGACGATATTCTCATATACTCGAAGAGCCATGAGGAGCACGACCAGCACTTGAGGACAGTTTTGCGGACTTTGCAGAGCCGTAAGTTGTATGCAAAATTCAGTAAGTGCGAGTTCTGGTTGCAGAAAGTCGCATTTTTGGGGCATATAGTGTCTAGCAGAGGGATTGAAGTGGATCCAGCCAAAGTGGCAGCTGTCAAGGAATGGGTTGAGCCAAAGAACGCATCAGAAATCCGCAGCTTTTTAGGTTTAGCAGGCTATTACCGTAAGTTCATTAAGGGATTTTCGTCCATAGCAGTGCCACTCACTTCACTAACCAAGAAGAATGCTAAATTCGTGTGGAGTGATGAATGTCAGAAGAGCTTTGATACTCTGAAGCAAGCTCTTATTTCAGCGCCAGTGCTAGCCATGCCGACAGGAGAAGGTGAGTTTGTGCTTTATACCGATGCATCTAAGCTCGGATTAGGCACAGTGTTGATGCAGCAAGGTCGGGTGATAGCTTATGCTTCCAGACAGTTAAAGGTGCACGAGAAGAACTACCCGACGCACAATCTTGAGTTAGCCGCCGTCGTCTTCGCACTGAAAATTTGGAGACACTACCTATACGGCGAGAAATGTCAGATCTTCACCGACCACAAGAGTCTCAAATACTTCTTCACACAGAAAGAGCTGAATATGAGACAGAGACGGTGGTTGGAACTTGTGAAAGATTACGACTGCGAAATTAGCTACCATCTGGGAAAGGCTAATGTTGTCGCAGACGCATTGAGCAGGAAAGTGGCAGTTGTAGCTCAGTTATCAGTTCAGAGACCTCTTCAATCGGAGATTCAGAAGATTGGTCTAGAGATTTATCGTGAGGGCAGAGCTCCTAGGCTGTCTAATCTGACAGTAAAATCTGATTTGCTAGACCGTATCCGGGCAGGACAGTCTTCAGACGAGCAGTTACAGAAATGGAGACTGAAAGATGAGGCCAAGGGCAGTGTTCTCTATACAGTTTCAGACGGCATGGTAAGATACAGAGGCAGAATGTGGGTGCCTAGTGTTGGTTCGACCAGACAGGATATTTTGACAGAGGCACACGCATCTCCGTATTCCATCCACCTCGGAGGCACCAAGATGTACAAAGACCTACAGTTATTGTATTGGTGGCCAGGGATGAAGCGAGACATCCGTAGATTCGTATCAGAATGTCTCACTTGTCAGCAAGTAAAAGCTGAGCATCAGAGGCCAGCAGGACTGGTTAAGCCACTCCCCATCCCCGAGTGGAAGTGGGAGAACATCACTATGGATTTTGTTGTTGGGTTGCCGAGATCAGTCAGAGGATCGAATTCCATTTGGGTCATAGTGGACCGACTCACTAAGTCAGCGCATTTTATACCAGTGAAGACGACTTTCTCTATGACGCAGTATGCGGAGCTTTACATCAAGGAGATAGTCCGTTTACATGGGTTTCCAGTTTCGATTGTGTCCGACAGAGACCCGAGGTTCACATCGTCCTTTTGGAAGAGCTTACACGCAGCCATGGGGACGAAGTTTCTTTTCAGTACAGCGTTCCACCCGCAGACAGATGGCCAGTCTGAGCGAGTGATACAGATTTTGGAAGATTTGCTGAGAACCTGCATGATTGATTTTCAAGGAGCTTGGGAGTCTAGACTACCTCTAGTGGAGTTCACATACAACAACAGCTTCCAAGCATCTATTGTTATGGCCCCCTATGAGGCACTGTATGGGAGGAAGTGCAGATCACCAGTTCATTGGGATGAAGTTGGTGAGAGAGCAGAGCTTGGGCCAGAAATAGTTCAGCAGACTGCAGACGTGGTGGTCAAGATTCGTGAGAGAATGAAGACTGCCCAAAGCCGTCAAAAGAGCTATGCCGATAAGAGGAGGAGAGATCTCGAATTTGCCGTTGGTGATCACGTATTCGTCAAGATAGCACCTATGAAGGGTGTTATGAGATTTGGAAAACGAGGCAAACTGAGTCCGAGATTCATTGGGCCGTTCGAAATTTTGGACAGAGTTGGGACACTAGCCTATCGTGTTGCCCTTCCGCCGAATCTGGCCGGGGTGCACAATGTGTTCCATGTCTCGATGCTGAGAAAATATTTGGCTAATCCTTCTCATGTTTTGAGCTACGAGCCGCTACAGTTGACTCCAGACCTGTCTTATGAGGAGAAACCGGTCCAAATCCTAGACAGACAGGAGCGCAGGCTTCGGAACAAGACGACTAAGTTAGTCAAAGTTCAGTGGCTGAATCAATCAGTGGAGGAAGCCACTTGGGAGTCAGAGGCCGACATGAGACTTCGCTACCCGGAGTTGTTCGGTAAGACTTAATTTCGAGGACGAAATTTTTATAAGTGGGGGATGAACTGTAGTGCCCAATTTCATTACACGTATAAACCCATGCATTTATTTAAATTATTAAATCATTTAAATTAATTTTAAATGAGTTTTAGCGATGCATGATTTATTTAAATGCATTATTTTAAATTAATTATGTTTATGCGATGCACGTTAAAACGTTTTTCAAGTTTCATGTTTCAGGCGATTATTCGAGGCGGGATCGAGGAAAAGACCGGTGACGGTTTTGGCAAATTAAAATGTGGTATCTTATTTTAAGTGAGGATGGGAAATGTATTAAGTTATCAAGTTTTAATATTTTAAAGTATTATTATGTATTTAGAGATTTAAGAGTTTGAAACTTTTAAAATTGGTGTGTAATTATTTTAATTGTAGAGTTTGATTAAATTAGTGTGTGTTAACTTTTTATTAGTATTTTAAATAGTCTATTTAGCTAGAGTTTCTCCTAATTAAAACACACACACACGTTTCCTACACTCACACACACTAAACACGTTTTTACACACACTAAAACACACAACACACACTCAAATTTTAAAAATCAGATTTTTATTACTTTGAGAGAGCAAAAAGCTAGGGTTCTTCACTAGCATAGCAGCCGCCCCTTCCCTGTATTTCCCAGCAAGATTTCGTACAGTTTATCGCAAGAAAACGGTGCCACGTTCGTCCCGGATCAACCTCGCATCCTTCGCCGCTTCGATATCGCCGGTTCGGTAACGTTTATTATCAAAAGGCACGTATAATCTGTTCTTTCTGTATCGATCATTTCATAGTATGCGTTGTGTATTTTTATGCATGAAAATATGTGTGTGACGTTCGCCGTTTGAGCGGAAAATGATTTGAATGCATTTGAAATACTTTTTAGATCTGAAATCTCGTAACTTACTGTTCTGATGGAAACTGCGATTTTTCTGTCGGGATTTTGAGAAAACTTTCAACTAGAAAATTGTAGAACTTTTCGATACCTTCGATTTGATATAGAATTCGAGATTTTTGAATGAAAATTGAGTGAGTTATGACGTTTTTCGTGGGACTGCTCAAACTGCAACTTTTATGAAAATTTGTGTTCTTGAAGTTTAATTGTTGCAGGCTTCGTTGGGAATCGACGGACGATCGTTGCTGCGTTTAGGTACGGTTATCATGTTGTTAGGAGTGTTATTGGAGTTTCGTTTCATGTCGATAGGCACTCGAACTAATTAGAAGTCGTAGGAAACGGTTCGATGTCATTTGCCGTATTTTGGGTCGTGTGTGTGTCGTAGAGCGAACGCTGTTGTTTTGGAACGTTTGCACAACTTGGATTTATGTTATGGAAGGCTAGGATGGGTCTCGAGGTGTCGATTCATAGTCCGTGCAATCGAGTCTAGAAAGTTAAACAAAACGTGTACAAAATTTTCGTTGGTTCGCGTTCACAGTAGGTAGACGGACCCACACCCGGACCTCTACACGGGGTCCGTGCCTTTTGTTCTCCCGTAGTGCCTTTTTACAGTGTCTACACGGACCCCCACACGGACCTATGCACGGGGTCCGTGCCCCTCCCTCCTTTGCGATGTCTTTTTACAGTGTCTACACGGACCCTTACCCGGACCTCAGCACGGGGTCCGTGTCTCCTCCTTTCTGCGCACACAACTTCCAGTACCTACACGGACCCATGCACGGATGTAGGTACGGGGTCCGTGTCCTTCTATTTTTGGGAAAAATATTATAGTTTGTTTTGAGGTTGATGTCATGATTTAGTGCAAGGATTATCAAGGTCGTGTCATGAGAAATTTTAGAACGTCCTAAGTAACGATCGAACTCGAGAGTAAGTATGATTTCTACGTTAAGTTATGTGAGTTAAGTATACAAGTTTATGTTAGTATGTTGCAGCAACGGCCCCAGTCGAAGTCCAACGAATCCCTCAACGCCAAGTAAGTATGTTGACGTGCAAGAAAATATTTTAAGTTTTTGAGGTATGCTAAATGTCTTGTGACCAAATTATGTTAGGGTTGGAAAGCGTTAAATTATGAACGGGGACCAATCCGCCCGTTAAATTATGAACGGGTTAGATCGTGGTTGGAAAGCGTTAAATTATGAACGGGGACCAACCAGCCTGTTAAATTATGAACGGGGATCTTATGTATGCGGCAGTGGATACGTCCCTGTCATCCCAGTACTGTGGTATAGTCTGATCAGGCTCATTTATGTTACGGGTCACTTGCTTTGAAACATCCTCTACGCAAAATGATGAAGTTACGTATGTTTAAGTATGCAGTATGTTTATGAAAGTTTATGTTGATGGCACGTCTACTTATGTACGTATGTATGTTCAAGTTTACTACAAGTTCAAGTTTCGAGTTATGTATGCCCTATTTTAAAGTTGTATGCGATTTTATTACGTAGTACTAGTTATCCCAGTTTTTACGTGTTGAGTCTTTAGACTCACTAGACTTGATCGATGCAGGTGACTATGTTGAGGAGACAGGAGGTGATGACCAATGGGCAGGCTTGGGCTGAGTGGCAGGCTAGACCCGAGGACCGCAATGTTTATGTTTTTATGCAAGTTTAAAATACTCTGATTTTATTTTTAATGATTGGATGTGAGACATTTTGAGATAGCTTTTCTTTTAGCAAAATTTTAATCGTGATGGTTGATTTTAAAGATATTTTATGAATGTTGGGTGACGACTGTGTGGATGTTTTTATTTAAGAAAATTTTTAATTCTTCCGCAAATTTTAAGTATGTAAAGTACGGTTCGTTACAGTTGGTATCAGAGCGGTGTTCTTGTAAAGGGTTACGCCTACTGCCAGTCGCAAGAAGCTCTCGAAGTCACACCTCAAGTCTGTAAGTTTTAAAGTTTTGAGTTATGCTATGTACTATGCATTAAGTCATGATTTCAGCATGTATATGTTTTAAGTTCAAATTATGTGCATCTTTTGATATTGGTATTATAATCATGCATGTTGGGTTACGTGTTGGGTAAATTATTGGAACAGTATGCCTCCTAGACGTATGGTTAACCAGGAAGCTAGGACTGAGGACGTGGAGCACCGAGAGGAGGAAAGAGCCAATCTTCCGCAAATTTTAAGTATGTAAAGTACGGTTCGTTACAGTTCAATTGAGAAACACAGATCCAGAATTCACAACAGGTACTATTCTTTATGATTCTATTGCATATGTATTGATATATACTAATGCATTTGTTAAGAATACCTTTGACTGAGTTGCATGGAAATATGCTGTATCGGTTGGGTTTGTATGTACTGTAGTATTGATGTCCTTGCTTATTGAGGAAAAATGTTGATATCAGAGATTTCTGTAGAGTATTGTATACTACAGTAAGATGAGAATGAAATAGAGATAGATTATGATGTACTTGTATTTCTGATTTGAACGCATTACTGATATGTATATGCTGAACAAGTACAGACATATTGTAGAATTTTTCTAGAAATGGTAAGAGTCAGACCAGAGATGACTGATCAGTGGAGATACCACGATAAGGATTCTAGATTTAGATTTCCTTTGATATCTGTATTGTATATGACTCGATTAATACAGAAAGGAGCAGATTGCATCCCTATGTATTCAGTAGACCTACTGAAATCGAGCCTTGCATTGGCATATTCGCCAGTGATATACGAGTTGGCTGATATTTGCCTAGATAAGATTTCAGATTTGTGGTGATCTCAGAAAGATAAACTTCAGAAATTGAATGTAGACCATGTATTGTTTGTATGTTAGATTCAGTACAGAATGATATTGAATATACAGAATAATGAATACCGAATTGAAAGAGTTGAATATTTGAAAATTGTAGTGAATATTCTGAGAATTAGGATTATTGTATATAGAAATTATTCAGATAAGAATCCTGCTTGAAACAGATTGTATTCAGAATATGCGTTATCTGAAGTTAGTGTACCGATTGAGTTTGACACAGTTGAGATGGGAATCAGTGATTGAGAATGATACCGATGTCAGAAGATCAGAAATTTCAGAAATGTCAAAAATGTCAGAAATGTAGTTTGTCTGATTTGACAGATTATCTTATTCAACAGTTGTTTTGTATCTACTTGTGTATTGTTATTGTTCTAAATCAGTATTCGTGATATCTTATATTGGTTGGGAGCATTAAATGCAGATGAGATATAGCAGTTGATCAGAATGACATGAAGATATTTACTAGAACTAGTTGTTTTATGAGTTCACTGAACTCACTAGATCTGTATAGGTTACTGATATTTGTATCTTATTTGATATTACTGCTGTTTTGAATCCGTATATGATACAGATTGTTGTGAACCGTTGAGAATATATACAGTTCAATTGTATCAGAGTTGTTTTCGAGAGGTACAGCTGTTCAGAAATGCGATCAGAATGTTCAGAGCTTGATTGATAATCAGAATGGAGCATCGATCAAAGTAACAGATATATGATTTTGTGTTTTGTATGAAATTGACTAGCTTGTGATATCAGAATGTTTCAGTATTGTATAAAAGAATTGATATCGATAGTCAGAACCGAATACCAGGTAGGTATTTTTCTTGCATATATATTATTAACTGATTTGTTTATATCAAACGGTTCAAATCTGAATTGACAGATGGTGTCAAGAACGCACCGTAGTTGATTCAGTTTTCATTTCAGTGACTGTGAATGTATGATATTCGGACAGACAGTTTTGATATCGATAGATTAAATCAGTCATGGCAGAATTTATGCTGAAATGTTGGCAGAATTTGTACTGAAATGTCTGAATTGCCAATAAAATAAGATAGAATCAGAAGATTTATTACAGAATTTGTATATTTTTGATTAGACATGGGGAGTATATTTCGATGAATTTTGTAATAAGATCATTATAATACTTTCCAGATTATGATATGATTGTGATTGACAGATTGTTCAATCTATATCTATTAGTTTGTACAAGATGTCGTACAAACAGGACCAGATGACAAAGATCGATGTCATAGAAATGGTCAGATTGAACAGAATGGTTAAGTAGATTATATCAGATTGTGATTTTACTTGATTGTGTACTTGTGGCAGAATATACCATAAGATTTTTCATATATGATCCACCGACTGGCAGATAGTCAGAGGGTACTATTCAGATATTGGAAGATATTCCAGGAGTTGCAGTGCTGGATGCTAGCACTGACTGATAGGACATAGGGTCGCTGGATTATTGTATTCAGATTATCAGATGGATAGTGAGATGGTTACAGATGACATATTGTACAGTGAGTACTGTAGATTTCCTTGGTATAAGGATAATATCTCGGAGATACCTGAGATAAGATCTGATACGGTCAAAGATGTGACAAAGAAAATGTAGCTAATTCAGAAGAGACTGAGGATAGCTCAGACCAGATAGACTTAGTATACCGACGTCGGATGTTGACAATTGGTATTCGAGGCTGAAGAATTAATATACCCTTGACAGGGATAAACAAACTTGATAGCAGCTGATGATAATGATTTGTTATGAGCTGTGTTTTGGTATATACGGATGTTGTATAGCCAGTGTTGCGAAATTGGATTTTCTCAAAGCTATTTTGAGAGATCGAATCGAGAATATAAGATTGAGATTTCAGAATAGATTCATTGAGAGGAGTTTTGATTTAACACTCTGTATACATTTCTTCTGATATATCTGAATTGATTACTTGCGAGTTCGAGGACGAACTCAGACCTCAGAGGGGGAGAAATGTAAGGCCCGAGAAATTAATCCGGTTAATCTGAAAAGAGTTGGAAATGATTATTATAATCATGGATGATAATTGATATGATTATAAACGGAACGGATCAGATCTCGAGAGCCGGAAGAAGAAATCACATTATGTGTGAAGAATGGGATTGGCGCACATGCGCGACATGTATCGACGCACATGCGCGAGAATTACAGAAGCATCGGCGCACATGCGCGACTTGAATGCGCGCACATGCGCGACTTGTCCAGAACCTTCGGCGCATATGCGCGAGTAGATACGCGCATATGCGCGACAGGGACAGAATCATCAGCGCATATGCGCGAATAGATACGCGCATATGTGCGAGAGGCAGAAAGTGCCGGGCAGAATTACCGGCGCATATGCGCGACGTTGTGCGCGCATATGCGCGCGGCATGCAACACAAAAATAAGCCACTTGTCTTTTGGAGGTGCAACGTGTATATATATATAAGTATATACAAGCGATTATCCTTCAGAATCAAGAAAGGAAAACCGAGGGAAGCTTCGGGTGAAATTTAAGTTGCGAGCAATTCGTCCGTCTGTTTTCAAATCCGAGCATAGTACCGTGTTCCTATCAACGCAGGCTACAACTGGACGTAAGTTTTGTTACGTTTAGACAATATTTGAATTTATGATATTGTCATAATTGAATATGAATCAGATATGATGTTTCTGCTACAGTAGACAGTATAGAATTGAAGTCAGATTAAAGAACATACTGTTTCTGTAATTGTTATGCCGTCGAAACATCAGTTGATTTAAATTGATCAGATTCACTAATGATTTAGAGTTCATCGTGATATCGTTGATATGAATGAGATTGTATTTTGTTCAGATAGTGATCAGATTATGTACTGAGTTGAGTATTGATCATAACAGATTGTGAATTGAGTTATTCATTGATACTATGTATTCGATATTGTCTTTTCAGATTGGATATGGACAGATTTGAATACAGGTCATCGTCTTCGTCAGACAGGGAAGACAAAGGTATAATTCATGTGATATCTGGGAAGATATAACTCAAATCAGATTTCATTTGAGTTTCCCAATAAAATCACATACTTGATTATTGTTTATCTTCTGATATGATTATGATTTGTTTATAGACTTTATAATCAAATCTTGTGAAATGAGTATGCTTTATTTACAGATTGTTATACATTGCATTTGAGATAGTAAATTTTGACAGATAGTCAGACTTCTAGACGTTCGGTGTATCGTTACGTAGGAGCAGACACCCTCCTATTGTAGATTATTCGATACAGCTCAGACCGAAGTCTAGGAATAAGACGTACAGTCACCCCGATTGGGAGTGTAGATGACAGCCATTGACGTCTTATTCACCCCGGGATCCCTAGAGTTATAGTTGAGTCGAGTCTAGACATGATTTGACTAGAACTGCATGCGTTTATGGATGTGGTTTCATAGACTATGAAACCCGTTTTCATTGCTTTCAGTCATGATAGCATGTTGTTATGATTTGATTTGAGTTGCATGTTTACCAGATTCGAGTTGCATGCTTATTTGATTTGATTTCATAGATTATGAAACCTATTGCTTTTAGTTTTATTCGTGATAGAATAATTCATGATTTACTTTGTGTATATGCATGTTTACCATGTTTTATACTGGGATTTATTCTCACCGGAGTTATCCGGCTGTTGTCTTGTTTTGTATGTGTGCATGACAACAGGTGGGGCAGGATCAGGGTCAAGAATATGATGAGAGAAGACAAGTTAGCGTGGTGATTCCGGACTTATTGTAGACTTGGTTTTCTTACTTGAATTTAGTAACTGAACCTTAGATCTAGTTTGTACAATATTGTACTTTGGATACTGAAATGTAGTTTTTATACAGAGATGTATATTATTAAGATTCCATTACCTTCCGCATTTACATTTTAAAAAGAAAAATTTTTAGACCCTGTTTATCAGAACTGATAATTAAATCCCAACGATGATTAAGAAGATGATTAGCGTCCGGGTCCCCACAGCTATATATATATATTTTTAAACACTAAATCAAGGTTCCCACTTTAAATGGTTGGTAAAACCAAACTAACATTTAAATGGTACCAAGAAAATATTATTATGATATATTTATATATAGTAAATCAAGGAATCCAAGTTAAATGGTTGGTAAAACCAAACTAACATTTAAATGGTTCCAAGAATTTAATATTATAATATATTAAATAAATATATTTATTTAAACTCCCACTTATAAGTAGGGTATAAAAATTTTTAAAGAAATAAATATAACATAAACAATAAATAATGATTAAATAATATAAAACATAGATACTTACCTTTTAATAACCTTATTATCGTGCCAAGAGCTTCACCTTATCATCTCAACTTTAGGAAGTTAGCTATTCATTATTCAAAGTGTAAAACTTTGAATATGAAATTAACATTCTAATTATATTTAAATGAAAAAATAAAAGAAAAATATAGAGAGAAATATTATGAACTCAAAGGTTTGTTCATAGAATGAGGGATATCTCAATACATGACAATGCACCCCTATTTATAGCCAAATTTGGGAGAGAACCACAAATAAAATATTATTTTTTACACATAAGTCTTCATTGGTGTTCCAAGAAATTAATATTATATTACACATCACTTTTGAAAATCTTCTTCTCCGAATTTGCTTCTTCACATAAAAAGAAACATGTGGATAATTGAGTTGTCTAATTGTGATATTTTTTTCAGAATATTTGACCAAGTAATTTGAGAGATATGGTCAAAATACTAGAGCATGGTAAAACTGTCACTCCTTTGGTAACTTTCTTTGTTGCTTAATTTGATCCCAATTGTGAGAGGATTTTTATCTCATGCTTATCAACAATATTGTAGATATTATAATCAACTTTCTACAGGTCCAAAAATCATCTTAATCCCATTTGCAACGCCAAGGTTATTCTTGTTTTATCGAACCTGTAAAAATAGTAAAAACTTATAATTACACAAAAACTTATATTTTATACAATTTATTATAAAACATATAATATTTAAAAATTTAATAAAACAAAAACTATATATTTATATTATAAAACATTTAATTAATATACAATTTTTTATCTTTATCACTAACTGAAAATGACAACTGAAGTAATGACACAACAATTGTTTCTGAATGTTCGGAGACTTGAATAACTCCTACGTCACCCCTTCTATCACGAAGATAGGATATTCACTAAAAGACTTTGATCAAATACAAAACACTGCACTGACCCACTTCGGTTTAGACTTATCACTTTGCCAAAACTGAAACTCTTAGTATGCAACACTTTTACAGATCGTAACTGATCTTAGCACAACTTAGAAAATTTATCAACGATTACAAAGTGCTATTTAAGCTCAAGAATATAGTCTTGAATACTACTGATATAACTGATAAGCGTGAGCTTTGATTTCTGAATGCAAGTAGATATTTTTGCAGCGTGACAGCAAGTAAAATGAGATAACTGAAAGTCGGGTATTTCTTCAGTTGCTGCCTTCGACTATTTATAGGCTCTCCTATCAACGGTAACATTAAAGAATGTTTGAATATTCTAACCGTTGATTTCCACGTCGATATACTCTGACAGTCGTACACTGTTCATTCTGTAATGCGGCGTTCCACTACTAGTTGCAGGTATATGTACTATTTGTCGGTTGTCGCTGTCAACTGATGACGTGTACAGCTGAGAAATCAGCTGGTAAAGAATCAGTTGACGAGAATGAACTTAAGTTGTATCGATCAGTTAACTGAGTTCAGCAGATGACGTGTTCAGTTGATGATCAGTTCAGTTGCTTAGTTCAGTTGGTAAGTCTTTTGTCAAAACACCGGAATTAAGTTTGTAACAATTTCCACCTTTATGGTGTTTGACAAAACTTAGAGTAAAATATAACTGAATAATTGAACTCTTGTAGATAAAATAAGATGTAGATTCAATTGAACTCATATTCTTCACAAATACAAGAATTTAAGATTTCTTCTGCTTTTCTAAGATCTCTTTGATCTCTTCCCCCTTTTTGTCAAACAGCTCCATCTTGTTAGATAATTTCCGAACGTCAGTTGAAAGAAGCTGGACAGAGGATGAAATGCTATTGATAGCAGTAGACATTGAGAGTTGTAGCAGTTCTATCTTTCTTAAGACAAGAGACTCCACACTGTCAACTCGTTTGTTGATAGAGTCTTGAGTGGCAGTGAGACTTGAAAATATCCCTCTGTTTTTCTGTATATCTTCAACTGCGAATGACAGAGAGGTAACAGCAGTTTGTATGGCGTTCAGTTTTTCAAAGTTGAACTGATGAGAATGGTCAAACTTCAGAGTGTGTGACAGTTGAGTGTTCTGAATCTTTGAGATGGCAGTAAGCATTTGTTGCATACTGTCCTGCATATTCAGAACTTCTTCAAAAATAAGATCAAAATCTGATGAAGATGTAGGAAGAGACTGATGAGAAATTCCTGGTTATCAGTCGTTGGATAAATTTTAAATTGTTGTTGTTGGCAAACATTATTTTTCCGCTGCTATATTTTAAACATTGAACTTGAGTTATCAGTTGATTTTATGAATGAGGCCATTTACGTTCTTTAAAAAAAAATTTTAATTTTCCGCAAATTTTCAAGTAAGGATTTTCGGGCCTTCACAGTTGGTATCAGAGCCAGGTTCTTGTAAAGGGTTACACTACTACTGACCACGAGAAGCTCACGAAGCCACGCCTTTGGTCTGTAAGTTTTACATTTCATCATTTTATTTGAAGCATGAATTATTTTGACAGCATGCTTCCATGAAATAATTTCGACCAGATTTTCAGTATTTCAGTGTTCATTTAAAATAAATTATGGAATTATGCATGTTGGGTACGTTTGGAATTGGACATGTCTAAGAATTCGAATATTGGGCTTTAGGAGAGGTTGAAAATTATTTGACTATATTAAATTTTGGATTAGTAGTACTGATGTTCTACTTATGGGCCATAAGTTAAATTTAAAAATTATGAATGCTTTTGAGACTTGTAGAATTTCTAAAAAAATTATTAATGGTTCTTGGTTGCTAGTCGAGTAAATTTTTGAGGATTTCATATAAGCAATAGCGATTAGAAGACTACGACAATCTTTAGGATTATAAATGTACAATTTGAGGATTTTAATTATCTATGGAAGTGTAAGATTAATTATGAGAATTTATTTAGGATGCATGCTCTACATAGTTGGATTTAAGGATTGAATTGCAGGAATTGAGAATTTTAAAGACCTAATTGTAATAACCAATGATTTGAGGACATAGGTTCAAAAATAAAATTCTAAGGGACTATTTTTGAATTTACCAAATTTTGGGATTTAATTTTGAGTTCGGGAATTTAAAAGTTTAATGAGGTAAAGATGGAAAATTTTATGGGGACAATGATGCAAATTTCGAAGAGTTGTAGGGCTAAAATGTAAATTTGGAGAACTGTAAGGGCCAGATTGCAAGTTTCGAAATTTTAAGGATTATAAATTTACTAGCTAGATAACATTTTCCCTTCCCTTTTAATTGTTAAATTTCGGCAACCCCTTTTTGTTGATCAAATAATTCATTTGCCAACTTATCATTTGACCAATTCTTTGTCATCTTTTTGCATGCTAACCTTTTCTATTGGTAATCAACTTTAATTAATTAATGTTAGAACATTATCCTAGTCTAGATGAGCATGTAGAATCGGTCATTGCACCACCATAATCCCTCCAAGTATATTTGATAGCAAACCACAATTCAAATTTCTAAATGAGGGAGACTTGGTCTTTATTTGTCCCTTATATTTTGCACCCATCACCCTCACTCCCCTAACCATTTCCCCACCTCCCTAATCTCGAAAATTCAGAGTATTTTCAGAGTAAAAAACGTGAGAATTCAGTGGGTGGTAGGAGAGAAAAATCGAGTGCAAGAAAGATAGAAAAGAAAGCGTTCCACTCCTCCGCGCCGCGTCGTCTTCGTTTCGTTCATTTTCTTTCGAAACGAAACCAGGCATGTCTAGATTTCTTTCAAACCTCAATCAGGTCATATTATTAATTATTTTTCAGTACATGATCAGGTTTTATCATTGCAAAAACCGAAAATTTCAGTAGACAAGAAACGAAAATTCTGCACAGATTTTTATCGACTTTCATGCTTCACGTGTGGGTATGTTTTGTTTCGATTTCAGGGATGGATCGTTCCAGGGGCTCAAAGCTGCATATGGACATGTACTAGGACATGTTAGGGTAATGATAGAACGTTGGTTCTAGCCCCATACACATTAGAATTCGTCAATGACAACACGTCCCCCATGAGTGTCATATTGAGCTTCAAAAATTCAGATTTTTTGTCCAAGGAGAAGGGATCTGATCTTGGTTTCCCAATGGCCTATAGCCATGGTTAGATCACTTCTATACCATGTCTAGGACGTGACTAAGTCGCCTTTTTGGTGGCTTGGTCCATGGCTCATCGGTTTTTACGCAAAACATCCAAAACAGCCCCCTCCCCTCTCGCCCCTTCGGTTGGACAGCACTTGTGCCTCGGGTTTGGTTGGTTTGGTATGGATCTTGGTTGGCCTATGGCCCTTAGCCACGGTTCATGCCATGCTCCTAGATGTCTAGATCGTGCCATGGTCAATCAAATGGCCACTGGAACGACACGAGACATCGATCATAGCCTAAACACCACACGCGCATCAAATGTGCTCTCGGTGGATCTTCTCGGTTGGTTTCTGGAAAAATTCGAATTGTGACATTAGCTACCACCCGGGTAAGGCTAATGTAGTTGCAGATGCACTGAGCAGAAAAGTCGCAGTGATGGCTTATTTGACGATTCAGAAACCTCTTCAGTTTGAGATGCAGAGGTTTGATCTTGAGACTTATCCTCGAGGTAGAGTTCCTCGTCTATCTACCTTGACCATTCAGTCTTCCCTTATGGACCGTATTCGCAGTGGACAGTCAGCAGATGAGCAATTGGCACAGTGGAAGAAGAGAGATGAAGCCAAAGGCAGTGTCTTGTATACAGTCAGCGACGGTTGTGAGATATGGTTTCCTAGCAGTGATTCTATCCAAGCATACATCTTATCAGAGGCCCATATGTCCCCGTACTCCATTCACCCTGGGAGTACGAAGATGTACAAAGATCTGTAGCTATTGTATTGGTGGCCTGGTATGAAGAAGGACATCAGACGATTTGTGTCCGAGTGTCTGACCTGCCAGTTAGTGAAGGCCGAGCATCAGAGACCAGCAGGTTTGCTCAAGCCTCTTCCTATTCCTGAGTGGAAGTGGGAGAACATTACCATGGATTTTGTGATCGGATTGCCGAGGTCAGCCAGAGGATCGAATGCCATTTGGGTGATTGTAGATCGGTTTACCAAATCAGCGCACTTCTTGCCTATTAAGACGACTTTCACGATGGTTCAGTATGCAGAGTTGTATAACCGGGAGATAGTCTGACTTCATGGTATTCCAGTTTCGATCGTATCTGACAGAGACCCTAGATTCACTTCCTCCTTTTGGAAGAGTTTGCATTCGACTTTTGGTACGAAGTTGCTGTTTAGCACAGCTTTCCATCCGCAGACAGATGGGCAGTCGGAGCGAGTCATTCAGATTTTGGAGGATCTTCTTCGTGCTTGTGTCATGGATTTCTCTAGGAGTTGGGAGTCGAACTTACCATTGGTAGAGTTCACCTATAACAACAGCTTCCAGTCTTCTATTGGTATGGCACCGTATGAAGCTTTGTATGGCCGCAAGTGCCGATCTCCTGTTCATTGGGATGAAGTAGGAGAGAGAGCAGAGTTGGGTCCCGAGATTGTTCAGCAGGCAGCAGATGTAGTAATCAAGATCCGTGATAGGATGAGGACTGCTCAGAGTCGACAGAAGAGTTATGCCGATCAGCGGAGGAGAGACTTAGAGTTTGCAGTGGGCGATCATGTCTTTGTGAAAGTGGCACCTATGAAGGGTGTCATGAGATTTGGCAAGAAAGGGAAGCTCAGTCCGAGATTCATTGGACCGTTTGAGATTCTCGACAGAGTTGGGACGCTAGCGTATCGTGTGGCTCTTCCGCCGAATCTGGCCGGAGTACACAATGCGTTCCACGTCTCCATGCTGAGAAAGTACATGGCGAATCCTTCGCATGTGCTGAATTTCGAGCCGTTGCAGCTTACTCCGAACTTGTCTTATGAGGAGAGACCAGTGCAGATCCTAGACCGGCAGGAGAAGAAACTTCGGAACAAGTTGGTTAAGCGAGTCAAAGTCAAATGGCTCAACCATTCAGAGGAGGAAGCTACGTGGGAGTCTGAGTTAGAGATGAGAGAGCGTTACCCCGAGTTATTCGGTGAGTTCTAATTTCGAGGACGAAATTTCTTTTAAGGGGGGAAGGATTGTAGAACCCGTAAATCAGTCTACGTATAAGCCATGCATAATTCTAGACTTTTAAAATTTAATTGACTTCATTGCATGATTATTTTAAATGCATTTCTTTGAAGTTAATTATTATTTCAGTTCAGTAGCTTGATTTTTTTAGCATTTCAGTTATTTTAGTGAGGCCGGACCGGAGTTGGAGTTTAGAGATAAATTTAAGATTTCAGAAAATATATCCAGGATTTTATTTAGCTAGCAAGTAAGTTAATTTAAGTTAAAAAGAAGTTTAAGGAATTATTTAAGTTATTTGAGGTGAGTAGAAAAATAATTTATTTAAGTTCCTAAATTAACGGGTTAGTTCACTAAATTAATCAAAGGATTAGTGAGGCTTTTAAAAGATTATTAAATTACTAGATAATCAATATTCTCCCCTTCATTTTTATTTCAAAAATTTGGCCACCCCTTAGGGTAGTAAACAATTGTCTTACCTTATCACCTTTTTATCTTTTCTTTGAATTTAATTAGTAGATTAATTCCTGGATTTTTGGGAGCACCTTTTTATTATCTAACAAGCATTATCCTGACCTAGTCTAGCTAAAGAAATCGGCCACCCCATCCTTTAGCACCCCAACAAATCGTTGGATATCAAACAACATTTCAAACTTGAAGAGAAGGTAGACTTGGTATCCTTTTATTAGTGGATCTCTCCCTCACTCTCCCAACCATTCTGCCCCCCCATTAATTTCGAGATTTCAGAGCACTTTTGAGAGGAGAAAAATCGTGAGTCTTAGCTAGAAGGTAAGGGAGAGAAATCGAGTAGAAAGAAAACAAGAGAAACGTTCCACTCCTCCACGTCGCGTCGTCGTTATTTCGTTCGTTTCTTTCAAACAAAAATCCAAGGCATGTCTATACTTTTTCTAAACCTCAATCAAGTCCTATTAGCATATTTTTAACATTACATGATCATCATTTCATAGCAAAACCGAAGTATATCAAGAGTTTTCAAAAAAAAAATGCAAGTGCAGAATTTTCGGTTCCTCCTTGTGCAGTTCACGGTTTTGCTTGTTTGTGTGTATTCAGGTGATTGGCTCGACTCCAGGCTCCCAGGGCGACTTATATACATGTAGTAGGATGCATTAGGACCATGTTGGTCAATTCAAACCAGCCCCATGCTTGCTGGAAATTCAGAATGACAGCAGCTTTTCTTTTGCGTCGCTTATGTTCGAATTTTTGGTGTTTGCTGTCAAAAAGGGGACGTTCCCGATCTTGGCTGCCCTAGGGGCTATAGTCAGGGTTAGAACATCTCCTTGTGATGTTTAAGACGTGACCAAGTCACCCTTTTGAGGCTTGGTCCACGACAAGGTCAGTTTTTAAATCAAAATGCAAGAGCAGCCCCATCGGTCTTCAAAATTCTAGATGTTGCGTGAGTTGAGTTTCGAGTTTTTGGTGGATTGGTATGGATCTTGGTTGGCCTATGGCCCTTAGCCACGGTTCATACAATACCACGAGATGTCTAGATCGTGCCATGGTTGATCGAATGGCCACTGGAACGACGCGAGACAACCAACGAAGCAAGAACAGCCCCCTCCCCTCTCGGCCTTCAGTTTTTGACAGCAAGTGTGTTCGTTTTGTTGTGGCGTGGGGTGAATCTTGGTTGGCCTAGGGCCCTTAGCCACGGTTTACACCTTGCCCCTAGATGTCTAGATTGTGCCATGGTCAATGAAATGGCCACTGGAACGACATGAGACAACAAGCGAAGCCAAACTCCCTACGCGTGCAGGATTTCCTTCTCGGCTAGGTGTGTAGTCTCGTTTCTGGTGTGGTGCAAATTGTTGCTGGTCTTGTGCCCTTAGCCATGGTTCAAATCATTCCTTGGGATGTTGGTAAGAGTCTCTGGTCGGTGGTTCACGCCCCTAATGGCCGATAGTCTCGAAACCAACGCAAGTCTTGTAGTTGCGCAGCTGCTGGAATTTACAGCAAGTTGCTGTGTCGGTTCAGAGGCTCGTTCGAGTTCTCGGTCGGCTTTTAGCCTATGACCTTGGACTGGACAGTGCCCCTTTGAGTTGGGAAGGTCATGTTTTTGACCGTTTGTGATTGGGATCATTTTTTAGGTCGTACAAGAATTTACAGTGCGATGTGCCAAATTGACTCTCGAAAGAGCATTTCATGTCTTGGCCTCCATTTCACCTAGATTTCGACCCTATCATCTTAGGAGCATTATTTTATGATTTTCAGTGTATTTTAATCATGACTATATGTCGGTTCAGTGTCGGTTCAGGTTGGTTCGGAGTCATGATTAAATACGAAGTCATTAGGCGTCAGAGTCGCACTTTTTGAACGTAAATTGCATAGTTGGCCAAGTTTAAGCTATTGCATAATTTTCATGACAGTTAGGTTGCAGCGAGCCTGGGGACGATCCAATCCAATCCAGTTGGTAACATATACAGGAATTTTCATTATGCCAGTTAATTATTTTACGTGCATTAAATAGAAAATGATTATTTTTTTGAGATTTATGCGATATGGCTTGTGGTTCATTCACTATGTGGGAGTATTATTTTATACGGTCGCCAGTGACCGCTAAGTTCAGTGTGGTACCACCCGGTCGACAGTGACCGGCCTGCTCAGTTCAGTTTCAGACTCTCCGGTAGCTAGTTACCGATCAGTTCAGCTTAGTGCAGTGGCCACAGGCGTAAAACGTAATCTCAACAGAAAATTTTACCAGTTATTTCAGTGCAGGGCTCCAAGAAGCAAATATTTTTTTTACTGTGATTTTCAGTTCAGTTATGCACGTATCATAATTGCTCAGCACAGATTATTTTCAGCACGCCTCACGACATGATATTTTATCCCATGCATATTTTACTTCAGATTTTACTCGTTACCTGCGATATATGCATGTTGAATCTTTAGGCTCACTAGAATTGATTGTTGTAGGGTACTGATGAGGCCAGGGCCGAGGGCGGGGACCAGTGAGCCAGCTTGGGTCGGCAGTAGTGGCACCCGAGGACCTCAGTGCAGCAGTTGTTATTTTTTTTCCGCAAACAATTTTATCAGTCGTTGGATAAATTTTAAATTGTTGTTGTTGGCAAACATTATTTTTCCGCTGCTATATTTTAAACATTGAACTTGAGTTATCAGTTGATTTTATGAATGAGGCCATTTAAGTTCTTTTTTTTTAAAAAAAGAAAATTTTTTAATTTTCCTCAAATTTTCAAGTAAGGATTTTCGGGCCTTCACACTGGTTCTCTCGAGGTGTGTTCAGAAATGACTAAGGCTTGTTCAGTTGAGACTGTAGCAGCAACATTCTGAACTGGAATAACAGTTTCATTGATTTTTCCTTGAACTGGAGGCAGTGATGGTGGATTCTGATCAGCAGATGAGATGGCCTGATAAATAGCAGATGGTGATGAAACCAAAACTGGTGCCTCTAAAGGATGGACTTGAGAATCAATCGGCACATCAGTTGAAATAGTTTGTTCAGCAGATAGATCTTGCTGAACTGGTTCTTGTGAAGAGATGGTGACCTCTGGATTGATTTGATCAGAAGAGTGATCAACTGGATTAGACATAGGTTCACTCAATTTAGTATCCTGCACCACTGCTTGGATAATTTCCTCAATGTTTGCAAAGGAAAGCTCGGCTTTAGTGTACAGTTGCTTTTCAGCAGGACGTGGTTGAGGCACACCCTGAACTGGCTCTTCAGTTGGAACAAGAACCTGTTCAGAGGATTGTTTTTGCTGCTCAGAAGTCGGTTCCTCAATTATTTCCTCTTCATCATTATCTAAATCGCCTTGATGAAGAACTAATTCTTGATTTGTTTCCCAAAATTTTATCAGAGATTGTAATCCAAACAAATCAATATCAAGCTGAGTAATTAATGCTTGATCAGCATACGCAGTAGGATTTGTTGGAATGTAGTTAGCCTTCAGCTTATTAAGAATTTGTGCTAACTTCTTTGCTCTCATCTGATCAAACAAATAAGTTTTCCTTTCCATAGCCTGAGCAATTGTGGCAGCTTTCACCCTCCTTAGAACACATGCTTCCAATTTGATGAAGGTGTTCAGCTGTGATTTCTTCTTCAGCTGGTTGGCAAAACCTTGTGTACGAAAAGCTGTCCAAGCATCATAGGACTGAATTTTTGAAGCTGCAAAACTATTAACCTTTGCCCAAACAAGGTCAATATGTGTCTGAATGGCATTGGAAGGTCTGGGCTCTTCAATCAGCTTACCCTTGCCTTTATCAGTACTCATAATGTGAGGGATTTCCAATCCTGTTCGAGTTGATTCCACCAGCTCTATAAATTTTATACCTTTGGGTCGAGCAGGTGCCACACTAGCAGGGCGAGTGATCTGAATCAGAGGAGCTTTGGTCCTAACTGATTCCTTTTTGGCACCAACTGAAGCTTCTGGTGGAATGATTTTCAAAGGGACTGATTCTATTGGTTGCTGAGCATCTGAAGAAATTATCGTATCAGTAGGAATGGATACCTCAGTAGATGATGATTTAACCCTTTGGGTTCTTGGTTTCTTGGCAATCTGTGGGAATGGAGTTTTTTCTGAATCAGATGCACTCAAAATTAATTTCCTCTTTGCTACCTTCAGTTGAGCCAAAGTTTTGGCCTTGTTCACTGATTTTGGGGCCGCTTGACAAGTCCCAATCTCTTGTTTGATCTTGACAAACTGAGCAGGAGAAATGTCCAGTTTGGTCTTTAGTGGCATAGTGTTCTTCGCATTAAAGACTTTAAACTTTGATGATCTTTTTGAATCATCAGCCACTAACCCTTTCATTTTCAGCAGATAACTGAGTTGCACTGCAAATCCCTTGAATTGTTTGGAAGACAGGAACATATTCTTCAGAATATTAAATATGAGATGCTTCCAGTTGAGTTGACGATCAGCCATAATAGAAGAAATGGCTTGAAATTTCTCCAAAGTAAGGGCAGCAAACGATCCAACTTTTGCCAAAAGCCTTTTGGCTACAACATCAGCAAGTAACTGAACTTCATACTTCAGTTCTTTCTTTGGATCGGAGACTTTGATCTTCCGTCCATCAGCGGAAAGTGAAGTTTGCATCTCTTCAATATCAGAAGCTTTAACATCCGAGAGGTGTTCCAATCCATCATAGGGTAGAGAGAAAATTTCTCCAAATAAGTCTTCAGAGATGGTCAGAGACTGATCGACAGTAGAAACTATGTTGCCATCAGAGTTGACCATACCGGTGGAGTAGAAATCCTGAAGTTCTTTTGGGTAGATTTCTTGAGATGATTTTCCCAAGAACGTCCGTAATCCAGAAGTCTCAAGTTTTTGAAAAACTTTCTTGACATCATCATCACCGAAGGATAGAAATGACCCAAAATTGATAGCCATAGCATTTAGCATATAAGCGGGAATTTGAGTTGCCATTTAGAACTGAATGAATTCCTGAAAAAAAATTGAAAGATGAAATTTGTTCTTGCTCTCAAAAGATTGTGGATAAGCGTAAAGAAAAACTGAAATGGAGCGGGGAATGATACATATGTACGTGACTATTCAAATTTTGGACACGTGTCAGTCCATAGAAATTCTTAATTACAACGTGTGTATGTGTGCCAAATGCGTGTGTATTTGAACGGTTTCAAAGGTGTCCACGTTTCTACTAATCATTTGCTGAAGGATAGCATTTAATGCTTGAAGAACAGTCACGTCGCTTGATTTGGAATATAATATGATTAACTAGTTAACTTATATGAGAAGATTAGTGAAATAATCAACTGAACGATCAGTTGGTAAAACTGTGTCCTTTCAGTTGAGAATTTACTAACAATTGTCTTCTCAGTTAACCTCTTAAAACCAATATTCCCCCTTAATTTGTGCATAAAAATTTAAAGCGAATAAATAAATATCAGAGATATTATTTGTTGCTGAAACGTTGATGACCCTTCGGCTTCCTTGATAGTCTGCCATAAATAGAAATAACATTGTTAGTTCCAGTCATATTGGTGAAAGAAAGAGAAAAAATTCAAGACAAAAAAACGGCAGATGCGAGTTGCTCAAGTGTTTCGCCATTTTCTTTGGAAGCTAGAAAGGCGGCTATCGAAGATGAAGTCTTCTACATTAGTCTTCCCTACTAGGAAAAGTTACAGGAGCTTGAGTTCTTGTATAACTCTGGAGAGGCTACCACTCCCAGACTGGTGGAACTAGGGGTGAGTATTCGATTAATTCGGTTACAAACCGAACCGAATTAACCGAAAACCGATTTAACCGAAAATTTTTTGACTAACCGAACCGAACCGAATTTTCACAAAAACCGAATTAACCGAACCGAATTAAAATCGGTTATTTCGATCGGTAGCCGAATTAACCGATTTTTCTTAAAAAAAATTAAAATTTTAAAATTTATATATATAATTAATAATTAATATTCTAAAAAAATTAAAATTTTAAAAATTATATATAAAATTAATAATTAATATTCTATTTTAATCATAAGAAAACACTTTATTCATAAAAAAATTAATTATAATATACAATATTAAATATAAAAATATTATAAATTATATTTAAAACATAATAAAATAAAATTAAAATTATTTATTTAATAATTCGGTTAATTCGGTTAAACCGATATTTTTTTTACAAAAACCGAAACCGAACCGAATTAACCGAATTAACCGATATTTGAAAATTTCGAAACCGAATTAACCGATTTAACCGAACCGAATTTTCGAATTAATTCGGTTCGGTCGGTTAAATCGGTTTAACCGAATTTTTGCTCACCCCTAGGTGGAACAGTTGACAGAAGTGCGGGAGCGCTTGAATATCGCTGTGTGGGTGAACATCTTTAAAGATGGTCATATCCATCAACTGATGCTTCAAAAGGAACTGGAGATTCTCAATCGCATAGCTTCTTCTCATAGCTTTTGTAAGACGTCTTCCTCAGCTCTATCAATTTTGTTGAGAATGTGAATAGCCGATGTAGAGGAAAAATATGACAATGTAATCCAAGCGAATATTTATCGTTGAATGAAATATTTATTTTGATGTAGCTTTGTTTTATTTTTTCATCAGTTGAAAGTCATATGAATAAACAACTAACTGAAGAATCAGTAAGTGACAGTAAAGATGAAAGATGAATTAAGAATCAAGACAATAATAACAACTGATTATGATAAATCAATTAATCCAAGTATATTGCGAAAATGAGAAAACTTAGTCTCGCCCAATGGTTTGGTGAAGATATCAGCCGCTTGCTGCTCAGTTGAGACGTATTCCATTATGATGTTCTTCTTCAGGGCATGATCTCTGATGAAGTGATGTCTGACATCTATGTGCTTAGTCCTGGAGTGAAGAACTGGATTATAGGTAATAGCAATTGTGCTTGTATTGTCACAGAATATGGGAGATTCTTTTGCATCAACACTATAATCTTTCAGTTGTTGCTGAATCCAGAGCAGTTGAGCACAGCAGCTTCCAGCAGCAAGATATTCTGCTTCAGTTGTGGAAGTTGCTATGGATGTTTGCTTCTTACTGAACCAAGATATCAGTTTGTCTCCTAGAAACTGACATGATTCACTTGTACTTTTTCGATCAAACTTGCATCCTACATAATCTGCATCTGAATAACCAACTAAATTGAAAGATGAGTTTTTATGATACCATAATCCAACATTTTGTGTTCCTTTGAGATATTTCAGGATACGCTTGGCAGCAGAAAAGTGTGATAGCTTAGGATTTCCTTGAAATCTTGCACACATACATACAGCGAACACAATATCAGGACGACTAGCAGTTAGGTACAATAATGAACCTATTAAACCTCTGTAAAGCATCGTCAGGTAAAATCTAATTGCATTCCTATGCAACATCAGCATGTTTCTCCCCACGTTTAATAAGGACCCGATAATATGACGTCATTTATTTTTACGTGTCAAACCGACCCATCAATATTGAATTGTAGTGGATGGTCGCCATAAGTTCCTCCAATAATATGAGCTGAAGTCATGAAAGCTCCACTCAATTCACATCATATGTCTGGTGGAAGTCACAGATTTCCGGCATCCAAGCCTCCCCAATAATATGAGTCAGACACTGTCTGCGGGTAGCGATCAACATGCAACCACGGTTGATGGAAGGCAAGAATAAATTAAAGTCTTTTAATTTTTACTTTTCTATTTGATATAAATTTTGAATCTTATTCAAAATGAGGGATTTCAATTTTAAAATTGTCTCATGATTTTAATTTAAAATTGTGTGCCACGAGTTTGTATGTTTGTCGGATTCATACAACTATATTATTTAATAATATACATACATGCATACTACTATATATCGCACATATATCATAATATGACATTCAATAATAAATAAATATGATCGATCGCCAACACTATTAGATCCATGTGAACCAGACATGGATCCAGGTCCAAAACCTAGGTGAATGCAGGGATGCACACGCAACTATTACAAGAGCTTCCAATATTTTACAAGTCTTCATCTTGTGCATCGGGTCCACCATCTTCCAGTCTTGATCTCCCACTATTTCTAACAATTACATTTAAATAGCCATGACACATAAGGGATACATCTCATGGGGTAGGAACGAGCCATAAACCAAGCTCACTTTAATAATATCAAATATTATTACATTTAAATAGCCATGACACATAAGGGATACATCTCATGGGGTAGGACGCTGCGCACGGTGCGTGCGATCATCGCGCTCTGCGCGGCGGCACGCCCTGCGCACAGCGTGAGGACGTTCCGCACACCGCGTGCTGTGGGGACGCTCCGCCAGCGCGCGCGCACTGCCCAGAAGAGTTCAGGACAGCTTATTTTTTTTGATTTCTTGAAAAATTAACTTTTTTATGGTTTAAAAATTTTGTGAAAAAATTTTCTTGTGTTGTTAGAAATAAATTATTTAATATGATTTAAAATCATACGATATAGAAAAAAATCTCTCTTATACCACTGTTGGATCTCGGATTTCTCGTGTCCAAACACAGAGGAAGTTTTGAATTTTTTTTAGATTTTTACATTCAAGATATATTTGGACACTCGTATGGTTTTAATAATTAAACATACATAGGATGTTTAAAACTTTTACGTTTGATTAATTAATTCACTTGGCTCCAACTAATCCGGTATAGGCGGATATAGATCTTGATGAATTCCCTATGAACTTTCTTCAAAAACTCCTTCCTTCGATCCTTTTATTAAGTCCACGGCTGGAAGAATTGTTCCTCTTCCAAATAGCACTAGAATATTTGGAAGAAGTTTTTACGTAGGAGATCAAAATTTGAGAGGCGACTCAATCCCCTTTTGCAAAGAGGGTGGCCGAAATTTTTAGACTTTTGGGAGAGGGAATTTTCGAGTTTTTCAATGGTGGTGGCTCAGGTTACGGCTTGATTACTATCTTTTATAATTAAGCCATGACCTAATAATCATAATTAATTGAGCTAGTCCAACTAGTTTCATTAATTAATCAAAGTCCATTAAGAACTTAATTATTTAGTATGTTGGACTTATATTCCTACAAGCCCATTAAACATACTTCTCACTATATTTAATTTAATATTTAATAAACTCAATTTTGGAGTTTAATAAATTAAATCCTCAAATTTTATAAATTCAACCATTTGAATTTATTCTCTCAAAATTTTATAAATTCAACTTTTGAATTTATTATCTCATAAATTCAACCCCTTGAATACAGTATCAGGAAGTACCGCTTGTGGTATCATAAATTCAACTCCTTGAATTTAATATATCATTATATAAATTCAACTTCTTAAATTTATTCTGTAACGTATTGTACTTTTAACTATTTTAAAATTGTCGGAAAAATTAAAATTTTCTTAAATACAAAATAAAATTTCAAATTTGCATTAAAATAACTTGCTCGTCTAAAAACATTTGCAATAAAAACAACAACAACCAAGTTTGTCAAAAGTAATAATCGTTTAAAGATCATAAACAACTTCATGAAAATAAGAGTATTAAAATCATTGCATAATTTCTCAAAAACATGGGCGGTCCTCGGGTTTAGCCTCCTGCTTAGTCCAAGTCGGCTCATTGGCCCCCATCTCTCGTCTCCTCAAAGTCATCATCACCTGCATCGATCAAGTCTAGTGATTCTAAAGACTCAACACGTATAAACTGGATATAAGAAGTAATACGTAATAAAACCACATGCATCTTTAAAGTAGGGGTTACATACTTGAAACTTAAACGTAATAGCATAAACATACTTGAAACTTGAACGTAGTAGCATAAACGTAGACGTGCCATCATCATAAGGCTTTTATTAAACATACTTGCATCATACATACTTGAGCATACATAACATCATTTTGCGTAGAGATATGTTTCAAAGCAAGTGACACATACATAAATGTGCCTGATCAGACTAAACAACAGTACTGAGCTGACAGAAAAAATCCACTGCCACATACATGAGATCTCCAGTCATGCTTTACCGGGTGGATTGGTCCCTGGTCATGCTCTACCGCTTTTCAATCTTGATCTAAACTCGGTCATGCTTTACCGGGGTGGAGAGGTCCTCTTAGGCCACGTTCACCGACTTCCAAACACGTTCATAATTTGGTCACAAGACATTTAGCATACCTCAAAAACTTAAAATATTTTCTTTTGCACATCGAACATACTTACATACGTGGTTTTGAGTGATTCGTTGGATCTCGCTTGAGGTCACTGCTGAACATACTAACATGATTTCGAATACCTAACTTGCATACTTAGACGTATAGTCATTCTTACACCCAAAAATGACAAAAATTTCTAAATCTCTCGGCACTTGACCTCGTTTAATTAACGTACTAAATCATAAAATCAAAACCCAAAACAATCCTTAAAAAAATTAATTTTTTAAAAGGACACGGACTTCGTGTAAGGGTGCGTGTCGGGGTCCGTGTAGTTGCTGGAAATTTGCATTTTGAAGGAAAAACTGCACGGACCCCGTGCCAGGGTCCGACTTTGGGTCCGTGTAGGTGCTAGAATTGTGAACCAAGGAAGAAATACTACACTTATGGCTTATTCCTCCTAACTCGATCATACGGGCCGTGAACCAAAGCCTCGAGACCCATCCTAGGATTCTATGACACTTGTTCAAACTCAAACAAACTCCCCAAAAAAACTACGCATCACAAACAATGCAACCCAATCTGTGAACTTGACATTTGACACCAAAATGCATCTTACGACTTCTAATGCAACCAAGTGCCTATCGATGCGATCCGACACACAAAAAACCATCCCAACATCATACTCAACATAATTAAATGCAGCAGCGATCACCTATCGATCAGCAACGAAGCGTGCAACAATAAAACTTCAAGAACACATCAAGAACGCATTTTCAGAAAATCGCAGTTTGAGCAGACAATCATAACCCGCTCATTTCTTATCCAAATATTTCGAATTTATTGTCAAATCGAAGGTATCGAAAAGTTCTACGTTTTATATGTTGAAAGTTGTTTCCAGAAAATCGAGCGAAAAGTCGTAGTATTTAAAATGACAACAAATTTAGAATTTTCAGATCTAAAATCTTTTCCAAACAGATCCAACAAATTTTTTCTCAAAATTTGTACAACATATTTGAATTTTTACACATAATATACATAAAAACATATACTATGACGAGATCAATGCATAAATGAAAGAATATACATCCTTTTTTATATTTAAAGTTACCGAAACGACGACACCGAAGCGGGAAGAATGCAAGAGACGATCCGGGACAAAAGCGGTACAATTTTTCTTGAAGAAAACCCAACGAAATCGCTGGGAAAATAAGAGAGGGGAGGTACGGCTGCTGAAGTTCTTAGAACCCAAGGTTTCTCCAATAAAAATCTGAAATGGGAGTGTAAGGAATTGTGTGTGTGTAGGCGTGATTGTGTGTGTGTTAGTTGGTGTGTGCATGAGTTTAGGTGTAAATTAGGGAAATAATGTGCTTAATTAATAATTAGAAAACAATTAAAAATGCTAACTCACTTTTAACTTAATAAAATCCCTTAATTAAAAATGAAATGCACTCTTGTTAAACTTTAAAATTTTAAAATCCTAAAATCACTAAATAATAAATTAGGCTTTAAAATACTAAAATTTAATAAATCATTTAAAATGCCCAAACCCAACTTAAAATAAAATACCACATTTAAAAATTGTCAAAATCGTCACCGTTCTCTTTTCCTTGAACTCGCATCGAATAATCGTCTGAAACATGAAACTCAATAAAATATTTTAACGTGCATCACATAAACATAAATAATCAAAATAATTCAATTTAATAAATCATGCATCACTAAAATTCATTTTAAACTTAAATAAATAATTTAACAATTAAATAAAAGCATGGGTTTTACGTGTACTGATTTTGGGCTCTATAGTTCCTCCCCCACTTATATAAATTTTGTCCTTGAAATTAAATCTTTCCAAACAATTCTGGGTAGTGGTTCCTCATATCTGTCTCAGTCTCCCAAGTGGCCTCCTCTACTGATTGATTTAGCCACCGGACTTTGACCAGTTTGGTTACTTTGTTCCAAAATCTCCGTTCCTGTCGGTCTAGGATTTGGACAGGCCTTTCCTCATACGAAAGATCCGGAGCAAGATGTAACGGCTCATAGCTCAGAACATGCGAAGGATTAACTAGGTACTTCCTCAGTATGGAGACGTGGAGCACATTGTGTACACCGGCCAGATTCGGCGGTATGGCTACACGATAAGCTAATGTCCAAACCCTGTCAAGAATCTCGAACGGTCCAATAAACCTCGGACTAAGCTTGCCTCTCTTCTCAAATCTCATAAGACCCTTCATGGGTGCTATCTTCACGAAAACGTGATCGCCTACAGCAAAATCTAGATCCATCCTCCTCTTGTCAGCATAACTCTTTTGACGATTCTGTGCGGTCTTCATCCTGTCTCGGATTTTGACCACCACATCTGCAGTCTGCTGAACAATCTCTGCACCAAGTTATGATCTCTCACCGACTTCATCCCAATGAATCGGCGATCTGCACTTCCTCCCATACAATGCCTCGTAGGGATCCATACCTATAGATGATTGGAAGCTGTTGTTGTATGTAAACTCCACCAGAGGTAGCTTCAATTCCCAATTCCCATGGAAATCAATCACACAAGCTCTCAACAAATCCTCCAAAATCTGAATCACTCGCTCAGACTAGCCATCTGTCTGAGGGTGGTGTACTGAATAGCAACTTCTTCACCATGGGTGCATGCAAACTCTTCCAAAAGGACAATGTAAATCTTGGGCCCTTGTCGGACACAATAGAAACTGAGATTCCATGCAATCGGACTATCTCCCTGATATAGATCTCCGCATACTACGTCATGGAGAAAGTCGTCTTCACTGGCAAGAAGTGCGCTGACTTAGTGAGTCGATCCACTATAACTCAAATGGCATTGGATCATCTGTCTGACCTCAGCAAACCAACAACGAAGTCCATGCTGATATGCTCTCACTTCCAATCAGGGATAGGGAGTGGCTTAAGAATTTATTCTACCTCTGATGCCCTGCCTTCACTTGTTGACAAGTGAGGCATTCAGACACAAATCAGCGGATGTCTCTCTTCATACCTAGCCACCAATACAGAATCTGTAAAATCATGTACATCTTGGTACCTCCTGGATAAATGGAATACGGAGATTGTTGCGTATTTTCTTAATTGCTTGCAAGTGCACAACGTCAAGTTTGTAATAAAATGTATTTTTTTAGTACAAGTGTCGATCCCACGAGGAGTATGTATTTAAATGTATATTAATGCTTGCAATTAAAATAGTCTCAATTTTATTTAGAAAAATCAATTAATAGATTTGTTTTCACCAATAACTAAATTGAAAATAAATTTAATTATATTATAACACCAAACTTTTTATAACAAATAACTATGGAATAAAAGATCTAGAGGTCCGATTTCACGCAACTATCCACCATGTGTTATTTTGTGTAGCTATATTATAAATGTCCTTATTATACCTTAGCCAAGAATTCTAAATTATCTACTCCCTCTCCCGAGTGCTAAGTAGATACTAATTATCTAACAACAGATTGTAACGTCCCCATCAACAATCTATAATTAAATAATGCAATAAAACCTAAATTCTTTTAATGGCTTCAATAACAATATATGTCCTCCCGAACTATATAAATACTATCGATGTATTTTTCCATTTCTTGTTTATAATTTTCCTTTTCCAAGTGATAAATTATAAACATAAGAATTATTCAAGATATGGCCAATAAAATTAAAGCATTAAGATTGGAAAAATACAAATGAACAATAAGGAAAACTTATATAGCATAAATCATAAATCCCAACACATGGTTTCTAGTTTTGTTCTATCATTCCTCTAGAAATAAAAATTAGTTCATAATAAAAATAACACAACAACACATGAATCTTAAACAAGACATATCAAATAAAAGTAAAAATAAAGAAAGAAGAACTTATAACAAGATCTTGGAGTGCAATGAAATTCCTTTCCAAAAGTGTGCAAGATAATTCTCAAGAACTTGATGAACTTGATCTTCAATCTTTCTTTGTAGCCTCCAATCCTTCCCTTGGCTCCTCAATGACCTAAATGATGAATAATAGAGGCCTTTTATAGTCCTAGACAAGTCTTATACGCAAAACATCAAAGTCAGCAACTCCTATGCGCAGCACACCAAAGTTTCAGAATTTCCGGACTCTGTCTGTGCATGACCGCGGGTGCGGTGTAAGTAGGACCGCGGGTGCGGTCGTGCTTCGCAACAAAAATCATTTTTCACAAAACTAAGACCGTGGGTGCGGTGCTGACAAGACCGCGGGTGCGGTCTTGCTTCGGCAAAAATTGTCCTTTGCACTTTCTAATTCATCAATTTATTACTCCAAATTCTCATTCTAAGCTTCCAAACTTCAATAACAAAAAATAACAACAAATCACATAAAACCCGCTCAAGAATCACAAAATTCCAAGTTAAAAACAAGTAATAAAAGTACAATAAATTGCACTTATCAAACTCCCTCAAACTTAAGATTTTGCTAGTCCCGAGCAAAACAAAACAACACAAACAAACAAACAAGTTATGAAATACTTTAAAGAACTTGGCCTCAAGATAAATTACAACCCTTCATGCATTCACAATTCAAATCAATCCAACCACTTGTTCATCCGGATAAAATCATGCGATCGGTTAATTCTCTTAACTTCTAATCTCTTCAACTCATGTTTCAAATCATTCTCAATTGATTTCAAATTTTTACAAACACACGTCAAGAGGTCTTTTCCGGTAAAGATTGGGTTCAAAGGAATATTCATTCAAGAAAAGGATACCCAATAAATATTAGATGCAATGAGGTGTGTAAAATTGATCAAAATTCATACTCAACGAAAGTGTTTATCGATTGTCCATAAGCTAGATCCTCCCAATCACTCTCCACTAGTATATTGGACAACTATGACTAGGTTAATAGGATTTTCAATGGTTGTAATGTTAGGCCTTGGTTCATGGCTACAAATAAAGATTAGGAGTTCAAATAAGGGAGTAAGTTGAATTTTTATCTATTTTGCAAACTCCACTTTTTCTTTTATCTCCATTTTTTTTATTATTCATTTCATCTCTTTTTCTCCCCTTTTTTCTCCTACTTTATCAATGTAACATCATTCATTTTTCTTTTCTTTTTTTGTAGGAGAATTTTCATTTCTTTGATCCTTTGAATTCTTACTCCCTTGAGAAGGTAGGAAATTAGTGTTTAAGATATTCAACAGGGTAGTAAATGTGGGATAATTGAAAGAATATTCGAATGGAGGTCTTTTACACATATTTACGTGTGCCATTCAAATTCATATAAGCTCAAAGAGGTGACAAATGATAAATTATTTTTATTTGGTAGCTTGAAAGGCTCAATCGATCAAAAAAATCACCTAAATCATTCCTAAATCATAAGTTGTCCGTATTTCGACTCGAATGATGTTTGGATAGTTCTAGACAAAATCTCAATTCACCAACATAGACTAGAATCTAATCATCGTGAAAATGGTGTCTCAATGCATCAACCAAATACATATATATTCAAAAGAAAAGTGCTTGGCTTCAAAAAAAATTTCAAGAACACAATTCTTTTTTCTCAAATAGGCTCAAGAGGGCTTCAAATGAATATTTATGAACAATATAAATGGCCCAAATAGCATCAAAGATTGCCTCAATCATCTATGTGTTAACAAAAAAATTATTTCGATGTCAAATGAAAATCACAAAGTTTTATAGAAATTATAAGTCTCAAACTTACCACATCTCATGATTATTCTCTAAATTTTTCAAATTGATCGATTAACATGAATGTAATGCATGACCTTTCTTTTCAATACAAAAATTTTTCATCATTGGCCAATTCACAATAAAAAAATTTAATGACTAAAACACTACAAACACACAAACAAATAACTAAAAAATAATAAACACACAACAAACACACAAAAGAAAATAAACACACCAAATAAAATATAGTAACACACAAAATAAAATAAAATAAAGCAAATCTCCCCCAAACTAAAACATGTGCATCGTCCTCGATGTAAATAAGCATGAAAATTTGGAGAATACACATACCTCGGGCAACGACCGTCAGTGGTCATCGCCATCATCATCATCATCTTCATTATCTTGGGGTGGTTGGAACTCCGGCGGGTGGTATACAGGTGGCCACTGTGGAGGAGGTGGAAATGGATGTCCAGAATTGGAAGCAGATGGAAATTGTTGAGCCAAGACCGATGTGAAATCCATCATGTATCCCATAAATGTGTCGGTCCTATACCGAAACGCATCCATTTCTTGGCGTTGAATTCTCATATCTTCTTCCAACTGGGTCAACCTATCTCTCATATGCCTTTGCTGCGGTTGTGGTTCTTGAGCTTGAGCTTGGACACGTCTCTCTGCAGCTCTCCTGTTGAAATCCCTTTCAGCTCTGCGTGCTGCAGCTTGGTCATTTCTGACTGCCCCATATGGTTGGATTACCAAAATTTCATTTTTTGGCTTCAACAATTCTTCATTCGTTGCCCAAGTTACTCCCGCATTTTGGCATAATGCAGTGATGAGAGAAGGGTGGAGAAGTCCACTCGGAGAGTTACCTCTTGTATAGTCAAGTATCAAATTTTGAAGCAATTTACCTAAATCAATTGTCTTCCCTATCATAATGCAAAAAGTGAGGATAGCCCTCTCCTTGATGACGGTAGTGGTGTGTTCGGTGGGCTTTATCCTAGCAGATATAAAAGAATACCAATGTTTTGCAACAGTCTTCAGATCAGACTTTGCTAGGCTGACATTCCCTCATTCTCCACTCGGCTCCCTGTATGCAAATTGTTTGAAGAATACTATTATAATCAAGATGCTCGTTCCGGTATTCTTCATATTCATCGTGCATTATTGCAGGGATACCATATAACGTATTAATCGTATGTGCATCAAAGGCTACCCATTTTCCTCGCACAAACACCGTCAATTGATCAAACCTAACATTGAGGTTAGCATAGAATTCTCTCACCAATGAAATGACAGCATCTTGTGGCTGCCTTCCAAACTCTTCCCAATGTCGAACCGTAAGCATTATACCAATTTCGGATCGAGGAAAACTCATATCAAATCCCCTTTCTTTGACAATGCTTTTATTCAAAATTTTACCATATTGCTCCTCCGCCTTCTCATCCCAAAACCGGCTTGCATCGTAATTCACAGATGATGATGATGCACCCTTAAATTGTTTTCTTCTTGGAGGCATTTTATCGAACACTTTTCAATCACCACTTCTCCTCAATCCAATTCTCAAAATTCAATGATCCTAGCACTTCCCCAAACTCAATACAAACAATATCCACAACTCAACAATTTACCCAAAAATCAATCAACAATATCCACAATATCAAGAATGTACTTCACCAAATTTAAATTCCTTCCATAGCAACTAACACCAATAATTTCAATTCTTCAACAAATATGCAATGAATTTGCTCACCTTGAGTGTGTTGAATTGTTTCTTGAAGAACAAATCAAAGCTCCAACCAAATTTTGAAGAAATTTTCGGCCCCCTTTTCAAACCCTAGGTTTGGTGTAGATTTTTGTGGAAAGAAAGTGATATTAGATGGAATGGGTGAAGCTATTTAGGTTGGAGTGGTAAATTTGTTGAAGGAATAACAAAAATTTAGTGTGAAGAGTGTGTTCTTGAGAAAAGATTTCGAAAATGGAGGTGTAATTTTGAGAGAGGTTCTTCGGTTATGTCGAAAATCTGCCCAATTCTGTGTTTAAAACCATCGACCGCGGGTGCGGTGTTAATAGGACCCCGGGTGCGGTGTGTCTTCGATTTATTTTTTTTATTACACTGCGCGACCGCGGGTGCGGTGTCCACAAGAACGCGGGTGCGGTATGCTTTTGGAAATTTTAGCGCGGGTGTGGTAGAGATGTACCGCGGGGGTGGTATTGTCTCGGCATTTTCATCAAAAAAAAAATTTTCATGACCGCGGGTGCGGTGCCACATGTACCGTCGGTGCGGTGTTGCTTCGGCACACGTAGCGCGGGTGCGGTGTCCATGAGACCGCGGGTGCGCTCCTGCTTCGAATTTTCTTGTATTTTGAATGCACCACAAGCGCGGGTGCGGTGCACATGAGACCGCGGGTGCACTCATGTTTCGTCAAAATTATTTTTTTCGCAAATTTTCAGTCCTGAAAAGAAAACAATTGGGATTCATTAAATTTGGGAAGATATAAGCACACACTATAGTAAAAATACACAACCAAAAATAATCATGATACAAAAAATAAAATCAAAACCGAAATCAAAATGCAAAAGAGAAACAAAAATTTGGGTTGCCTCCCAATAAGCGTTTGGTTTAACGTCTTCAGCCCGACTACCATCAGTCTTTATCAAGTTGATCCGCCCAAGTGAATGTTGTCAAGGTGCCTTACTTCATTTCCATAGTATGGCTTAACTCGCTGCCCGTTCACCTTGAAAGTCCTCCCATCACTGCATTTTAGTTCAATCGCCCCATGAGGGTACACTTTCTCCACCAAAAATGGTCCTGACCAACGCGATTTCAATTTACCATGAAACAACTTCAGACGGGAGTTGAACAAGAGTACTTGTTGTCCTGGTTGTAGCTCATTCGTACAATGAGTTTATCGTGCCACTTTTTGGTATGTTCTTTATAAATCTTGGCATTTTCGTATGCATAATTGCGGAACTCCTCCATTTCATTTAACTGTAGTTTTCTTCCATCGCCAGATGATTTCAAATCAAAATTCAACTTCTTAACTGCCCAAAATGCTCGATGCTCCAATTCCAGCGGCAAGTGACAGGCTTTACCAAAAACCAACCTATAGGGAGACATCCCAATAGGCGTCTTGAACGCGGTCCTATAAGCCCTTAATGCATCATCCAACTTTATAGCCCAATCCTTCCGGTTTGTATTGACAGTTTTTTCTAATATTTGCTTGATTTCCCGGTTGGATATTTCAGCTTGTCCTTTCGACTGAGGATGATATGCTAATGCCACTATGTGCTTCACATTGTATTTAGCCATCAGTGAGTTGAAAATTTTATTGCAAAAGTGCGTACCTTCGTCACTTATGATGGCTCTCGGTGTTCCAAACCTGGTGAAAATGTTCTTGTGCAAAAACTTAACTACAACACGAGCATCATTAGTACTGGTGGCGATTGCTTCCACCCATTTCGAAACATAATCTACAGCTAATAATATATAAGATTGACCAAAAGAAGGGGGGAAATATCCCATGAAATCTATGCCCCAGACATCAAAAAGTTCCACTTCCAAAATATTTGTCAGTGGCAATTCGTGACGCCTAGAAATGTTTCCTAACCTTTGGCATTTATCACATGATTTCACTAAGGTATAGCTATCCTTAAACAAAGTAGGCCAGAGAAAACCTGATTGCAATACCTTAGCTGCTGTTCTTGTTGCGCCAAAATGTCCACCATAAGGTGATGAATGACATTGTTCCAGAATTTTGTTTGCATCTTCGCCATCAACACATCTCCTAATCACTTGGTCAGCACATCTTTTATATACACAAGGATCATCCCAAAAGAAAAATTTGATATCATGGAAGAACTTCTTTTTCTGATGGTGATTTAGATCTGGAGGAAGAGTACCACAAGACAAGAAGTTAGCTATATCAGCAAACCAAGGGAGTTTAGAACTTACCTCAAACAGTTGTTCTTCTGGGAACGACTCATTGATAACTCCACCTTCTGTTCTTTCTTCCTGCTCTAGTCGTGACAAGTGATCTGCCACCTGGTTTTCACAACCTTTCTTGTCTTTTACTTCAAAGTCAAATTCTTGAAGTAGAAGTATCCATCGTATCAACCTGGGATTGGCATCCTTTTTGGCAAACAAGTAACGAAGAGCTGCATGGTCAGTGAAAACAGTTACCTTGGTGCCAATAAGACAGGTTCTGAACTTGTCAAATGCAAACACCACTGCTAGCATCTCTTTCTCAGTAGTTGTATAGTTCTGTTGGGCTGCATTAAGTGTACGACTTGCATAGTAGATAGCCTTGAACATCTTGTCTCGCCTCTGTCCCAATGCTGCTCCCACAGCATAGTCGCTAGCATCACACATGAGCTCAAATGGCTCCTTCCAATCAGGCACTATCATAATGGGAGCAGAAATCAGTGCTTTCTTGATCCTATTAAATGCCTGCAAACAATCATCGTCAAAAATAAATGTCGAATCTTTCTCTAACAAATTACATAACGGTCTAGTAATTTTAGAAAAATCTTTGACATAACGACGATAGAACCCGGCATGTCCCAAGAAACTTTTGATCCCTTTCACATTCTTTGGTGGTGGGAGATTTTCAATTGCCACAACTTTAGCTCTGTCAACTTCTATTCCTTTAGCCGAAATTTTATGCCCTAGCACAATACCTTCTGGAACCATGAAGTGACATTTTTCCCAATTCAAAACTAAATTCTTCGCCTGACATCTCTGCAAAACAAGCATTAAATTTTGCAAACAGTGATCAAAAGATGAACCAAATACAGAGATATCATCCATAAAAACCTCCATTATTTCCTCGACCATGTCAGAAAATATGGCCATCATACACCTCTGAAAAGTAGCAGGTGCATTGCACAGACCAAATGGCATTCTCCTGAAAGCAAATGTACCGTAGGGGCAAGTGAAGGTAGTCTTCTCCTGATCCTCCGGTGCTATGACAATCTGATTGGAACCTGAATAACCATCTAGAAAGCAATAATAATGATAACCACCCACTCTATCAAGCATCTGGTCAATAAATAGAAGAGGGAAGTGATCTTTCCTAGTAGCATCATTCAATTTCCTGTAGTCTATGCATACTCGCCAACCAGTCACTGGACGAGTTGAAATCAATTCATTATTCTCATTTCCCACTACATTTATTCCCCCTTTCTTAGGCACTACTTGTACTGGTGAAACCCACGAGCTATCAGATATAGCATAAATAACACGAGCATTTAACAGTTTTAATACCTCAGCCCTCACAATCTCTTTCATTGCTGGATTAAGCCTTCTCTGATGATCAACATAGGGTGAATATGATTCCTGCATCAAGATTTTATGCATACAAACAGTAGGGCTAATCCCTTTTATATCAGCAATTGTCCATCCCAAAGCAGATTTAAATTCTCTCAACACTCTCAACAATTTCTCTTTTTCAACACAAGTAAGAAAGGAAGAGATAATTACCGGATATGTCGAATTTTCACCTAAAAATGCATAACAAAGGTGACTTGGCAATTCCTTCAATTCAGGAGATGCTTTTGGTACCTCTTTACTTGCATCTTCAAGTAGCTCTACATGATGCACATCACTCTTTTCTTTAGGCAGTGTATTGAGAGCTAGTATCTCATCTTGCACATCCCAATCACTTTCATCCAGTGCAGACGCCGATTCCAACAAACATCTCTCTAAGGAATCTTTCGTCATCCTACCTGCACCAACATGAGATACACATGAATCAATTACATCAATACTATTACAAGTACTTATCTCATTTTGTTCTTTGATTGTGTTGTAGATGTTGAACATGACTTCTTCTCCACCTACTCTCAATGTAAGCTCTCCTTTGTGCACATCAATCAAAGTTTTTCCAGTGGCCAAGAACGGCCTTCCAAAGATAAGCGGAGTCTCCTGATCTTCTTTCATATCTAGAATGACAAAATCAGCAGGAAATATAAATTTGTCTACCTTTACCAGAACATCCTCCACTATCCCCCGTGGATATGTAAGTGATCTGTCCGCCAGCTGCAGGGTAATAGTGCTAGGCTTCACCTCGCCAAGCTCCAAAGTCCTGTAAATAGAAAAAGGCATTAAATTAATACTGACACCTAAATCACATAAAGCTTTATTGATTCTAGAACCACCAATAACACAAGGAATAGTAAAACTCCCTGGATCTTTGAGTTTCTATGGTAGTTTCCTTTGGAGTATGGCGCTACACTCTTCGGTCAACTTAACTGTCTCGAACTCATGCAACTTCCTCTTCTTTGACATCACATCTTTGATGAACTATGCATAGTTTGGCATTTGCTCTAAAGCATCAGCAAATGGAATGTTGATGTGAATCTTCTTGAAAATCTCCAAAAATTTTGCAAATTGTTCATCCAATTTCTTCTTTTTTAACCTCCGCGGATATGGAAGAACTGGCTTAAATACTGGAGGTTGTTCAACTTCAACTTCAGCTTTGGATCCCTCAGTTTCAACTTCTTCAACTGTCATCTCATTTTCATCCTTCTCTTTGGAATTTTTAACCTCAAGTTCTCTTCCACTTCTCAAAGTTACAGCTTTGCATTGCTCCTTTGGATTCACTTCAGTATTACTTGGTAATTGACCTTTATTTTGATCTCTCAATGCATTAGCCAATTGACCAATCTGTGTCTCCAATGATTTCATTGTGGCACCCATATTTCCCATGTGAGTTTCCATGCCATCAAGACGAGATTCAGTCCTAGCCATTCTTTTACTAGATTCAACAACAAATGTCCCAACTAGATCCTCAAGTGAAGGTTTTCCTTCCCCCGTTGATGTATTGAACCCCGGTGGAGGATTCAACACATTCTTATTATTAGCATATGAAAAATTTTCATGATTTCTCAAACCAGGATGATAAGTGTTAGGGGGAGGGTTACCTCGATATCCTCCGTAGCCACCAAAATTCCTATTGTTGATATAATGAGCCTCATCAGGAATATGTGGTTCTTCAGTAACAACCGATGCATTTTCAACCTCTGATGTACTAGCCTTATTCATTGCTGCAATTTGAGTTTTCAAAGCTGAAACTTGAGCGGTGAGTGATGTAATAGGATCTATGGCATAAATTCCAGCTTGCTTCTTTACTCCTGACCTCTCGGACGGCCACTGATAGCTGTTAATAGTCATATGTTCAAGCAAATCATATGCTTGATCGGGTGATTTTGCAAATATCGTACCACCAGCTGCTGCATCCACAGTGCCTCTTGTTTGTCCATTCAAACCATTATAAAACAATTCAATCTGTACCCAATCATAAAAACCATGGTTTGGACACCTCCTCAACAACTCCTTATAACGTTCCCATGCCTCATATAATTGCTCAAAATCAGTCTGCCTAAAAGTACTTATCTCTATCTTCAACTGTGCAGACTTCTCAGGTGGAAAATATTTAGCAAGGAACTTGGTTGCTAACTCCTGCCATGTAGTGATACTCCCCAAAGGAAGCGATTGGAGCCATCCTCTTGCTTGGTCCCTAAGAGAAAAAGGAAACAAACGCAATCGAATTATATCATCAGAAACACCATTTATTTTTACTGTGTCAGTAATTTCAAGGAATGTTCTGAGATGTAAATGAGGATCTGCAGTAGCGGCTCCCCCAACCTGATTCTGTTGAACCATGTTTATCAATGCAGGCTTGAGCTCAAAGTTGTTTGCATTAATAGTTCCTCGTGCTATACCCGAATAATGAGCATTCAATATCGGCCTAAAATGATCTCTGATGGGTATTGCAGGGGGTGGATTTTCATTGTCTCTATTTTCAGCCATTGCTCGAATCTCTTCTCTTCTTGCCTTTCTTAATCTTCTTGTGGTTCTTTCGATTTCAGGATCAAAGATAAGCAAGTCAAGATTTTGCGATCTTCGCATGCACTGTCAAACAAAGATAAGACACAAATCAATGTTTAATGTATTACAATAAAAACAGCTCTAAATTAAAATAAAGACTAATTGGTAGCAATACTAATATAAATTTAAAATATACACTCCCCGGCAACGGCGCCAAAAACTTGTTGCGTATTTTCTTAATTGCTTGCAAGTGCACAACGTCAAGTTTGTAATAAAATGTATTTTTTTTTAGTACAAGTGTCGATCCCACGAGGAGTATGTATTTAAATGTATATTAATGCTTGCAATTAAAATAGTCTCAATTTTATTTAGAAAAATCAATTAACAGATTTGTTTTCACCAATAACTAAATTGAAAATAAATTTAATTATATTATAACATCAAACTTTTTATAACAAATAACTATGGAATAAAAGATCTAGAGGTCCGATTTCACGCAACTATCCACCATGTGTTATTTTGTGTAGCTATATTATAAATGTCCTTATTATACCTTAGCCAAGAATTCTAAATTATCTACTCCCTCTCCCGAGTGCTAAGTAGATACTAATTATCTAACAACAGATTGTAACGTCCCCATCAACAATCTATAATTAAATAATGCAATAAACACTAAATTCTTTTAATGGCTTCAATAACAATATATGTCCTCCCGAACTATATAAATACTATCGAAGTATTTTTCCCTTTCTTGTTTATAATTTTCCTTTTCCAAGTGATAAATTATAAACATAAGAATCATTCAAGATATGGCCAATAAAATGAAAGCATTAAGATTGGAAAAATACAAATGAACAATAAGGAAAACTTATATAGCATAAATCATAAATCCCAACACATGGTTTCTAGTTTTGTTCCATCATTCCTCTAGAAATAAAAATTAATTCATAATAAAAATAACACAACAACACATGAATCTTAAACAAGACATATCAAATAAAAGTAAAAATAAAGAAAGAAGAACTTATAACAAGAGCTTGGAGTGCAATGAAATTCCTTTCCAAAAGTGTGCAAGATAATTCTCAAGAACTTGATGAACTTGATCTTCAATCTTTCTTTGTAGCCTCCAATCCTTCCCTTGGCTCCTCAATGATTTAAATGATGAAAAATAGAGGCCTTTTATAGTCCTAGACAAGTCTTATACGCAAAACATCAAAGTCAGCAACTCTCATGCGCAGCACACCAAAGTTTCAGAATTTCCGGACTCTGTCTGTGCATGACCGCGGGTGCGGTGTAAGTAGGACCGCGGGTGCGGTCGTGCTTCGCAACAAAAATCATTTTTCACAAAACTAAGACCGTGGGTGCGGTGCTGACAAGACCGCGGGTGCGGTCTTGCTTCGGCAAAAATTGTCCTTTGCACTTTCTAATTCATCAATTTATTACTCCAAATTCTCATTCTAAGCTTCCAAACTTCAATAACAAAAATAACAACAAATCACATAAAACCTGCTCAAGAATCATAAAATTCCAAGTTAAAAACAAGTAATAAAAGTACAATAAATTGCACTTAACAGAGATGCATGTGCCTCTGTCAGAATATCCTCTCTGATCGAATCAACACTTGGCACCCACTACCTTCCTCTGTACCTCACAATATCATCAAACACTGTGTAGAGTACATTGTCATTGGCTTCACCCTTCAGTCGCCATTTCTGCAACTGCTTATCTGTATGCTAACATCTACGGATTCGGTCAAACAAAGAAGATTGGACTGTCATATTAGACAGCTTAGGAGCTCTGCCCTTAGGATAAACCTCTAGCCCAAATATCTGAATCTCTGACTGAAGAGAACTCTGTACTGACAGCTGACATATAAAAGTTTTACGTTTTATATGTTGAAAGTTTTTCCAGAAAATCGACAGAAAAGTCGTAGTATTTAAAATGACAGAAAATTTCAAGTTTCCAGATATAAAATCATTTCAAAATCGATCCAACAAATTTTTGCTCAAACTTTGTACAACATACGTGAATTTTTACACATAATAAACATAAAAACAAATACTATGACGAGATCGATGCATAAACAAAAGAATATACATGTCTTTTAATATTTAAAGTTACCGAAACGACGAAACCGAAGCGGGAAGGATGCGAGAGACGATCCGGGACGAATGGGATACGATTTTTCTTGAAGAAAAGCCAACGAAATCGCTAGGAAAATCAGAGAGGGGAGGTGCGTCTGCTGAAGTTCTTAGAACCCTAGGTTTCTCCAATAAAAATCTGAAATGGGAGTGTAAGGAATTGTGTGTGTGTAGGCTGAATGTGTGTGTGTGTGTGTGTTTGTGTTAGTGGATGTGTGCATGAGTTTAGGTGTAATGGGAAATTATGTGCTTAATTAATAATTAGAAAACAAATAAAAATGCTAACCCACTTTTAACTTAATAAAATCCATTAATTAAAAATGAAATGCACTCTTGATAAATTTTAAAAGTTTTTAAAATCCTAAAATCACTAAATAATAAATTAGGCTTTAAAATGCTAAAAACTTAATAAATCATTAAAATGTCTCAAACACAACTTAAAATAAAATACCACATTATAAAATTGTCAAAATCGTCACCGATCTCTTTTCCTCGATCCCGCATCGAATAATTTCCTGAAACATGAAACTAAGGAAAATATTTTAACGTGCATCACAAAAACATAAATAATTAAAATTGTAACGAACCGTACTTTTCATACTTAAAATTTGCGAAAAAATTAAAAATTTTCTTAGATGTAAACATCCATACGGTCGTCACTCAACATTCATAAAATATCTTTGAAATCAACCATCACAAATAAAATTTGCTAAAAGCAAAGCAGTCTCAAAATGTCTCACATCCAAATCATAAAATCAGAGTATAAATGTTTTCATGCTTAAAATCTTAAAATAACGTGGGCGGTCCTCGGGTCTAGCCTCCCGCTCAGTCCAAGCCTGCCCCTTGGTCGCCACCTCCTGTCTCCTCAACAACATAGCCACCTGCATCGATCAAGTCTAGTGAGTCTAAAGACTCAACACGTATAAACTGGGATAACGAGTACTACATAATAAAATCGCATGCATCTTAAAAATAGAACGTACATAACTTGAAACTTGAGCTTGCATAATAAACTTGAACATACGTACGTACATAACTAGACGTTCCATCAGTATAAACTTACATAAACAAACTGCTTACTTGAACATACATAACTTCATCATTTTGTGTAGAGGCATGTTTCAAAGCAAGTGACCCATAACATAAAAGAGCCTGATCAGACTACACCACAGTACTGGGCTGACAGAGATGTATCCACTGCCACATACATGAGATCCCCGTTCATAATTTAACGGGCTGGTTGGTCCCCGTTCATAATTTAACGCTTTACAACCACGATCTAACCCGTTCATAATTTAACGGGCGGATTGGTCCCCGTTCATAATTTAACGCTTTCCAATCCTAAACATACTTTGGTCACAAGACATTTAGCATACCTCAAAAACTTAAAATATTTTCTTGCACGTCACACATACTTACTTGGCGTTGAGGGATTCGTTGGACTGCGATCGGGGTCGTTGCTGTAACATACTAATCATAGATTCAGAGGCTTAACTTGAAAAGCTTAGACGTAGATATCATTCTTACTCACAAGTTCAATCATTTCTTAGAATATTCTAAAAATTCCTATGACACGACATTGTAAATCATTGTACCAAACCATGACATCAAACCTCAAACGTGTTGTAATATTTTCCCAAAAATATGAAGGACACGGACCCCATGCCTACTTCCGTATAGGGGTCCGTGTAGGCTCGGAAGAGAAGGCTCGAAAGGAAGGATGGACACGGACCCCGTGTCAGTGTCCGTGTGGGGGTCCGTGTAGACTCTGGAAAAAGACACCGAGAAGAAACAAAGGCACGGACCCCGTGTCAGGGTCCGTGTACCTACTGTGATCGCGAACTTAAATTTTGTACATGCTTTGCTCAACTTTCTAGACTCGGATGCACGGACTATGAATCGACACTCTGAGACCCATCCTAGCATACTATAACATCAAACCAATTTCGTACAACATCCTAAGCAACGATGTTCACCCTATGGTACATACTAGTCAAAAAAAACGTGGCAATTGACAGCGAAACTTTTCCTACGACTTTAATGTAGTCAAGTGCCTATCGAAACCAAACGAACTATAAAATAACAACCTAACAACTTACTAGGCATCCCTAGACGCAGCAAGGATCACCCGGCGATCCCCCAACGAAGCCTGCAACAATAAAATCTCAAGAACACAAGAAACATAATTTCTGAAAAACGCAGTTTGAGCAGTCCCACGAAAAACATCATAACTCACTCAATTTTTATCCAAATATTTCGAATTTACTGTCAAATCTAAGGTATCGAAAAGTTCTACAATTATTACGTTTAAAGTTTTCTCAGAATCATGACCAAAAAGTCGCAATATTTAAAAAGACAGTAAAAACGTGATTTTAGATCTAAAATTAATTCAAAACTGATCCGAATCATTTTCTGCTCAAACGACGAACGTCACACATATATTTTTACGCATAAAACAACGCAACACATAATATGACATGATAGATGCAGAAAGAACAGATTGTACGTGCCTTTTGATATCAAACGTTACCGAAACGGCGTTACCGAAGCGGAGATGGAAGCGAAGTTGATCCGTGACGACCGTGGCACCGTTTTTTTGAAGAAACTCCACAAAACTTGCTGGAATTTTAGAGGGGAGTGGCGGCTGCTCTATGAAGGAAGAACCCTAGTTTTCTTTTAAAAGAATGAAGTGAAGAGAGAAATAAAATTGTGTGTGTGTGTATGCTTGTACGTGTGTGTGAGTGTGTGTTAAAGTGGGTGTGTGCGTGAGTTAGGAAATAGATTAGGGGAATGATTTGCTAATTAGTAAATAACAATGCTAATCAAGGTGCTAATTAAGATAAATTAAAAATACTAATTAAAGGGTAACCCACACTAACTTAATCAAACTCCACAATTAAAATAGTTACACACCAATTTTAAAAGTTTCAAACTCTTAAATCACTCAATCCATGAATAAGGGTTTAAAATACTAAAACTCTATAATTTTATTTAAAATGCCCCATCCTGAATCTTAAAAATAAAATACCACATTTTAAATTTTCCAAATTCCTCACCGGTCTCTTTTCCTCAATCCCGCCTCGAATAATCGCCTGAAACATAAACTCGAAAAACATTTTAACGTGTAACACAATGAACATGAATAATTTAAAATAATGCATTTTCATAAATTATGCATGGCTAAAACTCATTTAAAAATAATTAAATGATCTAATAATTAAATGAACGCATGGGTTATACGTGTACTGAATTTGGGCACTACAGTTCCTCCCCCACTTATAAAAATTTCGTCCTCGAAATTAAGTCTTACCGAACAACTCCGGGTAGCGAAGTCTCATATCTGTCTCTGACTCCCATGTGGCCTCTTCCACTGATTGGTTTAGCCACCGAACTTTGACTATCTTAGTCACTTTGTTCCGAAGCCTACGCTCTTGCTTGTCTAGGATTTGGACTGGTTTCTCCTCATAAGACAGGTCTGGAGCCAGCTGCAACGGCTCATAACTCAAAATATGCGAAGGATTCGCCAGATATTTCATCAGCATCGAGACGTGGAACACATTGTGTACCCCGGCCAGATTCGGCGGAAGAGCTACACGATAGGCTAGTGTCCCAACTCTGTCCAAAATCTCAAACGGCCCAATGAACCTCGGACTCAGTTTGCCTCTCTTCCCGAATCTCATGACACCCTTCATAGGTGCTATCCTCACAAAGACGTGATCACCAACGGCAAACTCAAGATCTCTCCTCCTCTTATCAGCGTAGCTCTTCTGACGACTTTGGGCAGTCTTCATCCTGTCACGAATTTTGACCACCACGTCTGCAGTCTGTTGGATTATCTCGGGACCAAGTTCTGCTCTCTCACCAACCTCATCCCAATGAACTGGTGATCTGCACTTCCTCCCGTACAAAGCCTCATAGGGAGCCATACCAATAGATGCTTGGAAGCTGTTGTTGTATGTGAACTCCACTAGAGGTAGTCTAGACTCCCAAGTTCCTTGAAAATCAATCATGCACGCTCTACGCAAATCCTCTAAAATCTGAATCACTCGCTCAGACTGGCCATCTGACTGCGGGTGAAAAGCTGAACTGAAAAGCAACTTCGTCCCCATGGCCGCATGTAAGCTCTTCCAGAAGGACGACGTAAACCTTGGGTCCCTGTCGGATACAATTGAAACTGGAAATCCATGTAAACGAACTATCTCCCTGAGATAAAGCTCCGCATACTGCGTCATGGAGAAAGTCGTCTTCACTGATAGAAAATGCGCTGATTTAGTGAGTCGGTCCACTATAACCCAAATAGAATTCGATCCTCTGACTGATCTCGGCAACCCAACCACGAAGTCCATAGTAATGTTCTCCCACTTCCACTCGGGAATGGGGAGTGGCTTAACCAATCCTGCCGGTCTCTGATGTTCAGCTTTTACTGGCTGACAAGTGAGACTTTCTGATACGAATCTACGGATGTCTCGCTTCATCCCTGGCCACCAATACAATAACTGTAGGTCTTTGTACATCTTGGTGCCTCCTGGGTGAATGGAATACGGAGATGCGTGTGCCTCTGTCAAAATATCCTGTCTGGTCGATTCACCACTAGGCACCCACATTCTACCTCTGTATCTCACGATCCCATCTGACACTGAATAAAGAACACTGCCCTTGGCCTCATCTTTCAGTCTCCATTTCTGTAGCTGCTCATCTGAAGACTGTCCTGCCCGGATACGGTCTAGCAAACCAGATTTGACTATCAGATTAGACAGTCTAGGAGCTCTGCCCTCTCGATAAATCTCTAGACCAAATCTCTGAATCTCTGACTGTAGCGGTCTCTGAGCTGACAACTGAGCTACCACTGCCACTTTTCTGCTCAAACGTCTGCGACAACATTAGCCTTGCCCGGATGATAGCTAATTCCGCAGTCGTAATCTTTCACAAGTTCTAACCACCGTCTCTGTCTCATATTCAACTCTTTCTGCGTGAAGAAATATTTGAGACTCTTGTGGTCGGTGAAAATCTGACATTTTTGGCCGTATAGATAGTGTCTCCAAATCTTCAGTGCGAAGACAACGGCGGCTAACTCAAGGTCATGCGTCGGGTAGTTCTTCTCGTGCAATTTCAACTGCCTGGAGGCATAAGCTATGACCCGACCTTGCTGCATCAACATTGCGCCTAATCCGAGCTTAGATGCATCGGTATAAAGCACAAACTCACCTTGTCCTGACGGCATGGCTAGCACTGACGCTGAAATAAGAGCTTGCTTCAAGGTGTCGAAGCTCTTCTGGCATTCCTCACTCCACACAAATTTAGTATTTTTCTTGGTTAGTGAAGTGAGTGGCACTGCTATGGACGAAAATCCCTTAATGAACTTACGGTAGTAACCGGCTAAACCCAAAAAGCTACGGATTTCTGATGCGTTCTTTGACTCAACCCATTCCTTAACAGCTGCTACCTTCGCTGGGTCTACCTCAATACCACTGCTAGATACTATATGCCCCAAAAATGCAACTTTCTGCAGCCAAAATTCACACTTACTGAACTTCGCAAATAGCTTGAGACTCTGCAAGGTCTACAAAACTGTCCTCAAATGCTGGTTGTGCTCCTTATGGCTCTTCGAGTATATGAGAATGTCGTTAATAAACACTATGACGAACTGATCAAGGTAGGGCTGAAATACTCGATTCATGAGGTCCATGAAAATTGCTGGAGCATTCGTCCAACCGAATGGCATTACTAAGAACTCGAAATGCCCATACCTGGTCCTGAAGGCCGTCTTGTGAACATCTGCATCCTTAACCTTCAGCTGGTGATACCCTGATCGAAGATCTATTTTTGAGAAAACTGTAGCTCCCTGCAATTGATCGAACAAGTCTTCGATTCTAGGAAGTGGGTACTTATTCTTGATCGTTACCTTGTTCAGCTCTCGGTAATCGATGCACAGTCTCATGCTCCCGTCCTTCTTTTTTACAAAGAGCACTGGTGCGCCCCACGGTGAGAAACTAGGGCGGATAAATTCTTTGTCGAGGAGTTCTTGAATCTGCTGCTTGAGCTCTAACATCTCAGCTGGAGCTAATCGGTACGGTGCCTTAGAGATTGGCGCTGTACCTGGCACGAGATCGATTGCAAACTCCACCTCTCTCTCTGGTGGAAGGCCTGCGACGTCATCTGGAAAGACGTATGGGAAGTCTCTGACTACTGAAACCTCTGATAAAGATGGAGTGGGCACGTCAGGCGCTGAAATAATACTAGCCAAAAAGGCCTGACACCCCTTGGAAATCAACCTCCTCGCCTGCATGCACGAAATCATGCGAGGGAAGCTTCTCCATCTGGCTGATTCAAAAAGAAACTGTTCCATGCCCGGCGATCTAACCAAAACTGACCTCTTCTGAAAGTCGATTAAGACTCTGTTCTTTGTCAGCCAGTCCATTCCCAAAATGATATCAAACTCTGGCATTGGTAAGACGATCACGTCGGCATACACTAGGTGGCCGTGCAGTTCTAGATCGATATCTCTGACCACACTGGTAGCTAACAGCTCTTCCCCCGATGGGACTGTCACTGAAAAGTTCACGTCTTGACCGATGGACTTGATGTCCAGATGGTTAGCAAAAGTCTCCGAGATAAAGGAGTGAGTGGCTCCTGAGTCTATCAGTGCAGTTGTGGATAATCTCTTAATAAAAATGTTTCCTGAGATGCGTTAGCACAACACAACTTATATCACCAAAAATACTATCATCAACCTAAAGCACAATAGAACTCAGCTTCCCAAGGCACACAAAAATTATTAGCACACTAATAGTCCCAAATAGAATTCCACATGCAAGGCAACGGAATACTGAGCTTAGGTAGAAAGGTTTACCTGTCAATAAAGTAGTGTCTGGGTCCGCCTCCTGTGCATGCATAGCGAATACCCTGCCCTGAGTTGGCTGTTTCCACTGTGGGCACTCCTTAAGCATGTGGTCAGTGGCTCCGCTTTTAAAGCATTTGCCTGACCCATATAAGCACTGTCCTGGATGCTTGCGGTTGCACTTAGGACACACTGGGAAAATACCGGGCCTCTGTGGCGCCCCCTGCTGCTGAACGGGACCCTTGCCCTTCGGCGGTCCCTGGAAAAGTTTTTTCCCTGGCGGCCCCTGATACGGTTTCTTAAAATAGGGTCGCTGATTCTGCTGCTGCTGGTGTGGCTGCGGTGGAGCCTGATAGGGCCTCTTGCCCTGTTTGTCCGCCTCAATGTCTCGCTAGTCTTGCTCTGCCGCCAGAGCTCTAGAAACGGCAACTGCATAAGAAGTAGGGCCAGCTACCCTCACATCACGGCGCAAGATCGGCCGCAGTCCATCCATAAAATGCCTCAGTTTTGCTTGGGCATCATTCGCAATTAGGGGTACGAAGTAACACCCCCTCTCAAACTTTCTGACAAAATCTGCCACACTACTGTCTCCCTGTCTCAGCGTCATAAATTCCCAGGTCAGACGGGAGCGTACTTCCTCAGTGAAGTACTTGGAGTAGAATACCTCCTTAAAACCATTCCAAGGCAGCACCTGCAAATTGACGGCCATTTACGCACTCTCCCACCATAGCCTAGCGTCCCCAGTCAATAAGAAAGTGGCACAACGGACTCTGTCAGCATCTGTCAGCTCCATAAATTTGAAAATTACCTCGATGGACTTGATCCATCCCTCAGCTACCATCGGGTCAGTAGTACCCGAAAACTCCTTCGGACTCATCCTCCGGAACCTCTCATATACTGCCTCTGGTCTAGGCCTCTCCTCGGGGCCTACAGCAGTCTGGTTCCTGGCAAACTGTGCGAAGAATTGCGTCATACCAGCAAGCATCTGTGCCTGCATATCTGGAGGTGGTGGTGGTGGAGGATTGGCCCTCTCCTCATCTCGATGTTCCCTATCCTCAACTCGGTGCTCTCTGTTCTCATCCCTTGCTTCCCGGTCAACCAAACGTCTAGGAGGCATACAGTTTCAATAATTCACCCAACACGTAACCCACTATGCATGAACATAATATAAATATGATAAGATGCACGTAGCTGAACTTAAGAATATGAACACGCTGAAAATCATGACTTAATGCATACTACATAACATAAATCTTTGAAATGTTAAAACTTACAGACTTGAGGTGTGACTTCGAGAGCTTCTTGCGACTGGCAGTAGGAATAACCCTTTACAAGAACACCGCTCTGATACCAACTGTAACGAACCGTACTTTTCATACTTAAAATTTGCGGAAAAATTAAAAATTTTCTTAGATGTAAACTTCCATACGGTCGTCACTCAACATTCATAAAATATCTTTGAAATCAACCATCACAAATAAAATTTGCTAAAAGCAAAGCTGTCTCAAAATGTTTCACATCCAAATCATAAAATCAGAGTATAAATGTGTTCATGCTTAAAATCTTAAAATAACGTGGGCGGTCCTCGGGTCTAGCCTCCCGCTCAGTCCAAGCCTGCCCCTTGGTCGCCACCTCCTGTCTCCTCAACAACATAGTCACCTGCAACGATCAAGTCTAGTGAGTCTAAAGACTCAATACGTATAAACTGGGATAACGAGTACTACATAATAAAATCGCATGCATCTTAAAAATAGAACGTACATAACTTGAAACTTGAGCTTGCATAATAAACTTGAACATACGTACGTACATAACTAGATGTGCCATCAGCATAAACTTACATAAACATACTGCATACTTGAACATATATAACTTCATCATTTTGTGTAGAGGCATGTTTCAAAGCAAGTGACCCATAACATAAAAGAGCCTGATCAGACTACACCACAGTACTGGGCTGACAGGGACGTATCCACTGCCACATACATGAGATCCCCGTTCATAATTTAACGGGCTGGTTGGTCCCCGTTCATAATTTAACGCTTTCCAACCACGATCTAACCCGTTCATAATTTAACGGGCGGATTGGTCCCTGTTCATAATTTAACGCTTTCCAATCCTAAACATACTTTGGTCACAAGACATTTAGCATACCTCAAAAACTTAAAATATTTTCTTGCACGTCACCCATATTTACTTGGCGTTGAGGGATTCTTTGGACTGCGATCGGGGTCGTTGCTGTAACATACTAATCATAGATTCAGAGGCTTAACTTGAAAAGCTTAGACGTAGATATCATTCTTACTCACAAGTTCAATCATTTCTTAGGATATTCTAAAAATTCCCATGACACGACATTGTAAATCATTGTACCAAACCATGACATCAAACCTCAAACGTGTTGTAATATTTTCCCAAAAATATGAAGGACACGGACCCCATGCCTACTTCCGTGTAGGGGTCCATGTAGGCTCGGGAGAGAAGGCTCGAAAGGAAGGGTGGACACGGACCCCGTGTCAGGGTCCGTGTGGGGGTCCGTGTAGACTCTGGAAAAAGACACCGAGAAGAAACAAAGGCACGGACCCCGTGTCAGGGTCCGTGTACCTACTGTGATCGCGAACTTACGAAAATTTTGTACATGCTTTGCTCAACTTTCTAGACTCGGATGCACGACTATGAAACGACACTCCGAGATCCATCCTAGCATACTATAACATCAAACCAATTTCGTACAACATCCTAAGCAACGATGTTCACCCTATGGTACATACTAGTAAAAAAAAATGTGGCAATTGACAGCGAAACTTTTCCTACGACTTTAATGTAGTCAAGTGCCTATCGAAACCAAACGAACTATCAAATAACAACCTAACAACTTAGGCATCCCTAGACGCAGTAATGATCACCCGGCAATCCCCCAACGAAGCCTGCAACAATAAAATCTCAAGAACACAAGAAACATAATTTCTGAAAAATGCAGTTTGAGCAATCCCACGAAAAACATCATAACTCACTCAATTTTTATCCAAATATTTCGAATTTATTGTCAAATCGAAGGTATCGAAAATTTCTACAATTATTACGTTTAAAGTTTTCTCAGAATCATGACCGAAAAGTCACAGTATTTAAAAAGACAATAAAAACGTGGTTTTAGATATAAAATTAATTCAAAACTGATCCGAATCATTTTCTGCTCAAACGACGAACGTCACACATATATTTTTACGCATAAAACAACGGAACACATAATATGACATGATCGATGCAGAAAGAACAGATTATATGTGCCTTTTGATATCAAACGTTACCGAAACGGCGTTACCGAAACGGAGATGGAAGCGAGGTTGATCCGGGACGACCGTGGCACCGTTTTCTTTGAAGAAACTCCACAAAACTTGCTTGAATTTTAGAGGGGAGGGGCGGCTGCTCTATGAAGGAAGAACCCTAGTTTTCTTTTAAAAGAATGAAGTGAAGAGAGAAATAAAATTGTGTGTGTGTGTATGCTTGTACGTGTGTGAGTGTGTGTTAGAGTGGGTGTGTGCGTGAGTTAGGAAATAGATTAGGGGAATGATTTGCTAATTAGTAATTAACAATGCTAATCAAGGTGATAATTAAGATAAATTAAAAATACTAATTAAATGGTAACCCATACTAACTTAATCAAACTCCACAATTAAAATAGACATACAAATTTTAAAAGTTTCAAACTCTTAAATCACTCAATCCATAAATAAGGGTTTAAAATACTAAAACTCTATAATTTTATTTAAAATGCCCCATCCTGAATCTTAAAAATAAAATACCACATTTTAAATTTGCCAAATTCGTCACCGGTCTCTTTTCCTCAATCCCGCCTCGAATAATCGCCTGAAACATAAACTCGAAAAACATTTTAACGTGTAACACAATGAACTTGAATAATTTAAAATAATGCATTTTCATAAATTATGCATGGCTAAAACTCATTTAAAAATAATTAAATGATCTAATAATTAAATGAATGCGTGGGTTATACGTGTACTGAATTTGTGCACTACAAAAATAATACAATTTAATAAATCATGCATCACTAAAAATCATTTTAAACTAAAATAAATAATTTACCAATTAAATAAATGCATGGGTTTTACGTGCACTGCTTTTGGGCTCTACATATTCTCTCTATGAGAACAAATGATCCAGTGCTTGTGTGACCCTCAATGGTTCAGGGATACAGCTAGCCAGGGTTCACAACTCCTTGTGATTCAGGACATAATCCTTTATTCGTGCTTACCCTAATTTGCCCCATTCTATGTATAAAAAATTATCATGAGAATGTTAGAAATCATATTTCTGATTAAACCCATCGAACCATGGTAAGAACGTCTAGTAGCATCGTCCCATAATTCCCTAGGTATCACTGATAGTGCCTGCAAGAACCAGTTGATTGTGATTAGCGTACAGTACGGTCCCTTCATCTCATATATCCCGATCGAATCTGCAACCATTGGTTCATCGAGGGTTGCTTATTAATTCGATAACTATGTGGTACATATAAATAGTGGCATCGCATGTACTATTGTAGAACTGCTTCTCTAACGTACATCTTATACGCTGGCCAGAGATTCCACGCACTATTACACATAGGATATCCACACCATAGGTGAATAGTAAATTCCCGACTACAATGCACTGGCTCCTACATGTGTCGCAACTGTACCCAACCTCACCACCTGATGATTCTCTTAAAGCCGGTAAACGAGTCAAAGCACAGCCCTACCATATAGAGCCTCAGTGTTGTCCTGAGTCGTAAGGACTAATGGTGTACAATTATAACCATTGACTTATCCTCTCGATGAATGATAACCTCTTGAAAAGTCCGAGAGAGGGTTGTTCGGTAAAATCATCATATGACTACCCATCTGCATGTTTGGACATCTCTATGCCCTTACCAAGAAACGCGGTACAAAACATCACATATGTTAGTCTCGAGGTCAAGCGAACTTTATCCATGTTTTAGGCAGCTGAATCGACTAGGAACGAATTTAGATCGTACTGTGTTTACAAATGAGTTTCAACATCGAATTACGATTCATTTTATTAAAGTATAATCAAGGTATTTATCTATGTTTGATAACATGGGTATACAGATAAAGAAATAACAAACCATGAAATAATGAATTATATTAAAATAAATATTGTTTATTACAACTAAGTCAATAAAATCCCTAGCCAACAGTTGGCTTGCAATGCATCTACTCTAACACCATTGACCTTCAGCTGATACAAAAGTCACAATTAACTATAAAAATTCAATAAAAGAAAAATGTATATGTATATGATAAAAGGAAATATGATATATTAAAAGGAAATATGATATGATTTGATGAAAAGAAAAATGTTTAAATTTATGCATGTTCATGAAAAATATTTTAAGTAAAAGTATTTTCACTATTGCATGTATATTGTATATGTACTACTTTTTATCATGGTTAAGGTTTGCTGAGTCAATAGGTGTTATCGATGCAGGTGAGCATAATGTTGATGTTAATGGAAGACTTGATGGTTGAACTAGTCAGGCCGAAGGTGCACATAACCCGAGGACCATCGCTAGTTTTCTGCATTTATGTTTAGGACTTATGCTAATAATTTAAGTTACTTTTAAGATTTTATTTCTTATGATGCTTTTGAGAGGTTTTTAAGAGGATGTTAGAGTTAAGTTTATTTTTTAAACAATGTTAGGTTAGATCGGTCGACATTTTACCATTTTACGTTTGAATTGATTTCTTTTGATTTTCAAATAATAGTTGGTTGATTTATTTTAAATAGTGCAAAAGTATTTTTAAAAATATATATGTATATAAATAGTAATTTCGGCCGAATACATGGAAAAACAATTTAGTGCATTTTAAAGAAAAACAAGTATTGGACGTTTCAGTAGTATTAGATCAATGTTCATGCAAAGGGTTGTGCTACCGCTTGTTCCAGAAAGCTCAATCGTCAAGCCTCAAATTTGTATGTTTAAAAGATTTATATGATTTTATTGTTAGCACCTGCATGATCGCATGATCCAAATGTTTAAGTTCCATGATTATTAAAACTTAATGATATTCATGTTTAAGTTGAACGATAAATGAAATTTACATGTTGCATGATTAGACACCTTTGATTTAAATGCATGTTGGTTACGTTTAGAATTTGGAAAACGTTTAGATATAATGTCTCCTAGACGCTGACCTAGTACTGATAGGCAAGTCGAAATTAATGGGAATGCACCCCCACCTCCTAATGGGGATGCTTTTATTCGTGCTCTGATAGGAATGGCATGTTTCTTTGAGCAGCAGTATCAACAGGCTCCAAGCCACAGCAAGACGTTTATGATCAGTTCCGGAGGCTAGGCCCGAAAGAATTTTTCGGTACTACAGACCCGTTTGCTGCTGAGGTTGAATCCGATCACTTGAGGTGCACTTTCGTTATCTGAATATGGGAGACGGGGACCGAGTTAGGTATTCTACTTATATGCTTAGAGATGATGCTTCCCTTTCGCCGGCTGAATATGGGATTGACTTGACTACACTTACCTAGGTACAATTCAAGAAAATATTCTATGAGAAATACTTCATTGCCGACGTCCGAGGGCGCCTGAAGATGGAGTTAATGAGTCTCTGCCAAGGGGACACGACTGTGGCTGAGTTTGTGAGGAAGTTTGATAGGGGTTGTCAATTTTTGCCCCTCATTGCTAGAGACGCTGCTGAATAATTAAGTCATTTTATGGATGGTCTTCGACCTACTTTACGACATGATGTGATGATGATGCGACCGGTGGGCTATGCAGCTGCCACTGCTTGCGCTTTATAAGCTAAGCAAGCCTTGGAGGACATTGATTTTGAGATGCAGTGCAAGAGGCAACACCACCAGCAGAACTCCCAGCCGAATAAGAAGCAGTTCACGGGACCTCCCAGAGCTCAAGGGCAGCAAAAACCCCAAGGGCAAGTGAAGAAACCGGGGCAACCAAAGCCAGCACAACCTGGAGCACCAAAATCTGAGGAGAGACCACTATGCAAAGAATGCAATCACTTACACTATGGAAAGTGCATGTGGGGAACATACAAAGTGCTTCATATGGAAAGAAAAAAAGACATAAAGCTAGTGATTGCCCGAAGAAGAAAGGACCTATTTTGGGTAGAGCTTATGTTATGCATGCTGAGGAAGCTGAGGAGGAGCTAGACACGACCCTAATTATCGGTAACCTAGTTATTTAATGTTTTTATATTGATTTATTGCATGAAATGTTAAATTGGTTATGAGAATGGATTTGGTATCAAGAAGAACCTAGAAGAAAATAGGTTGCATGCTCTGCCATAGTTGAAATTAAGAGATGAAAATAAAGACCATAGAAATTGAACATGAAATATGAGCCTTAATTATGAAAAAGAGATAATTAAATCCAAATAAGAGTTTTAGGGCTTAAAATTGAGAAAAATCAAAATTTGGGCATGAATGAATATTTTCGAATACTATGAGGACCAAGTTGAAAATTTCAAAAATTTAAGGGGATAAATTGAACTTGGTTGAGATTTTAAGTACCAACCCGAATTTTTGAGAAGTCCAAGGACTGAAATTGAGATAAACCAAAAATTCTAGGATGAATATGGAATTTCCGAAAAGTTCAGTGACTAAATTTAAAAATTCAAAAAGTCTAGGGGCTGTTTTGTAAATCTTAGACAATTAGTGGCTTTTTTCGTAATTTCTGAAATCCTAGGGATTAAATTAGCAATTTCCGAAAGTATAGGGCCTAATTTGATGAAATTCGAAATTTATGGGGCTAAAATGCAATTTTCCGAAACTTTTAGGGATGAAAGTGCTAATTTCAAAACGTTAAGGGGTTAAATTGCAATTTCTTCCTAGAATTAATAGGGTCCAATCACTTAATTTTCAAAAATTTTGGAAAATATTGATAGAAATTTCTTAAACTTCAAGACGAATAGATTTGACGGTGCATTCGTCGCAGGAAGGATATTCATTCTAGGTGTAGCTACCTACGCATTGCTGGATTCGGGAGCTACACACTCATTAATATCCGAGACATTCATCAAGCGACTAAACACTAATGTAGGTGAAGTACTTTTTCACCCGAAAAGAGTTGAATATGAGACAACGAAGATGGCTAGAATTGGTAAAGGACTACCACATTGATATTAGCTACCATGCGGGAAAAGCTAATGTAGTAGCGGACGCATTGAGTCGAAAGACAATAGTCATTACTCATTTATCACTTCAAAGACCACTGCAGTCCGAGATTAAGCGATTCGAGCTTGAAGTATATGCTAGGGGAGAGGCTTTTAATTTTGCTACTATTACAATTTAGTCGACTCTGAGGGATATAATTCGAGAAAGTCAGTCTTCTGATGAGCAATTACAAAAATGGAGACTGAGAGATGAAGCTAAGGGTCGGAAGTTGAACTCTGAGGAGGATGACATAGTTCGATATCAAGATCGGCTATGGGTTCCTAGTAACGATTCACTGCGAGAAGTCATTATGAAGGAATCTCATGACACTCCATACTCCATTCATCTTGGAAGCACGATGATGTACAAAGATCTGCAGTTATTGTATTGATGGTCGGGCATGAAGCGAGACATCTTATGTTTTTTGTCCGAGTGTTTGACATGCCAGCAAGTCAAAGCCGAGCATAAGAGGCCAGCTGGAAAGCTTAAGCCACTTTCTATTCCCGAGTGGAAATAAGAAATATTACCATGGATTTTGTTGTGGGATTACCAAGGACTATCAAGAGATTCAATGTTATATGAGTGATAGTTGATCGTCTTACGAAATTAGTGCATTTTCTACCTATTAAGACGATATTAACCATGATGCAGTATGCAGAGCTGTATATTCGAGAGATAGTCTGACTGCATCGGATTCTGGTGTCCATTGTTTCCGACCAAGATCCGAGGTTCACATCATCTTTATGGAAGATTCTACATGCAGCGATGGGCACTAAGTTGTTCAGTACTGCATTACATCCTCAAACGGATGGCCAGTCTGAAAGGGTGATTCAAATCTTGGAGAATCTACTCCGAGCCTGTGTGATTGATTTTTAAGGAAGTTGGGAACTGAAGTTACTTGTAGTGGAGTTCACCTATAACAATTTACCAATCATCTATAGGAATGGTTCCTTACGAGGCACTTAATGGAAGGAAGTGTAGATCACCTATACATTGGGACGAGGTTGGTGAAATAGGGGACTTTGGTCCGGGCTTGATCAAGAAAACAGCGGAGCTGGTAGTCAAAATCCGAGATAGGATGAAGACTTCAAAAAGCCGACAAAAGAGCGACGAAGAGAGCTAGAGTTTGCTGTAGGTGACCACGTATTTGTGAAAATAGCACCTATGAAGGGTGTTATGGGATTTGGCAAGAAAGGCAAGATCAGTTCGAGATTCATAGGACCATTTGAGATGTTAGAAAGGATTAGAACACTAGTCTATAGAGTGGTGTTGCCACTGATGCTCGCTGGAGTACACAATGGGTTCCACTTATCGATGCTGCTAAAGTACATGTCGAACCCTTCACATGTACTGAATTATGAGCCTCTACAACTAACTCCAAATATTTCTTACGAGGAAAATCCTATACAAATCCTAGGTAGACAAGAAAGAAGAATCCGAAACAAAGTTATACCAATGGTCAAAGTCAAGTGACTAAATCACTCGGAGGAAGAAACTACTTGGGAAACCGAGAGGGACATGAGGAGTCGTTACACGAAGTTATTCGGTAACGTTTAATTTCAAGGACGAAATTTCATTTAAGGGAGGGAGGAATTGTAAGGTCCAAAATACGATAACGTAATCCAACTGCATGAAAATCTAGAGAAAATGGAAAATGACTAATAAATGATTTTAATGGCATGAATTAATTATAATATGCATGATTACGTGTAAAAAATATGGATTTCTATTAGCATGCATAAAACCGTGTTTTAAATGCTATTCAAGATACGATCGAGAAACGGGGATCGAGGACCATATAATTGAAAGTATTTTTATTAAATAATTATTTTTAATTGTTTAAATATGTGGTGTATTTAAATGGAAATTTCGAATTGGGGAGTTTTGAAGTGTTTTTATACCTGATGCGCATTTTTAAACAGTGTTTGATTTTCGACTAAAATATGAACTTTTTGAGAACTCGACTAATATTTTCACAACCTTTTCTAAACAAAATATGTTAAAATTTAATTAATGGGCTTATTGAGTCTAATAAACTAGGTAAATGTGCCTAAGCCTACACTAGGAGTTTTAATTCAAATAAAAGGCCCTAAACCTAGGGATGTAAATGAATCGAACTGTTCGCGAGCTTTTCGGATCTCGGCTCGTTAAAAAGCTCGTTCGGGCTCGTTCGTTAAGCTTATCGAGCCGAGACCGAGCCTTATTTTGGGCTCGACCATTTTGTTGAGCCGAGATTGATATTAATGATGTTCGGCTCGTTAGCTCGTGAACATGTTCGATAATAGGTTCGTGAGCTCAAAATTGAGCTCGGCTCGTTTAGCTGGCTCGTGAGCTCGAGCTCGGCTCGTTTAAGTGGTTCACGAGCTCGGGCTCGAGCTCGGCTCGTTTAGGTAGATCGTGAGCTCGAATTTGAGATAATTAATGAGTTATAATATTAAAATAATAATGTATGATAAATAATAATAAATTAAAAATTAAAAATTATATTCAAAATGTGATTTGGAGTTGGATTCGGAGCAGAAACGAGCTCGCTTAACGAGCCGAACCCGAGCCAGGCTCCTTAAACAAGATTAACGAGCCATTAACGAGCCGAGCTCGAGCCGAGCCCGAGCTTCATAACTTCCGAACGACCCGAGCCCGAGCTTCAAACCAAAGGCTCGTAACGAGCCCGAGCCGATCCCGAGCCCGAGCCGAGAAAATAGTTTAACTAGTCGAACCTGATACTGTTCGGCTCGGCTTGGCTCATTTACATTCCTACCTAAACCCTACCCTATAACTCTTATAACTCTTGCCCCACCCACTCTAATTAAAACTAGGAATCTTCCTAGCAAAACACACACAAACACAGAGTCTACACAGACCCATGTCCTATGATATTTGCGAAGACAGTGTCTACACAGACCCGTACACGGAGGTGGGCACGGAGTCCGTGTCCCTTGTTTCGAGCTGAAGTAACTATTACCGAGAGTACACGGACCTGTATACGGAGGGCCACACGAGGTCCGTGTCCTTGACGGCTGAGCGAAAATATTTTCTTTCCTAGAGTTTTATTTCTTTTGGTAACTAGATTATTGTTATCTTTTTTACATATAAACATATTTTGGACAAAATTTTACACACAATTCAGATTATTATTGATTGAATATCAAACTTTGAGATTTTCTCTCAACTTTTCAAAGCTTCGCTTTGTAACAAAAAAAAAAATCAAACTTATCAAAGTTTTCAACTTTTTGGCGTTTGTCGATCGTTCTTGTGCGGATTGTCTTAGACTAGTTCTTCGAAGGTTCGTTCTAATCGCGATTGTTTATTCCGTGTTTATTTGTTGCTAAACTTTTCATAGTTTAGAGGTGAATATTACAACACACACTTGATTCAAAAGATCGGGACAACACAACGATTCTTTGTTCGATATTAAATTGAGGGCTCAATTTTAATCGTGTTTACTTTTATTCGTACAAAGATTCACATCATTTGGTATCAGAGCTTTTGGTTAATTGAATTCAAGTAAGTTTATATTTCATTCTATTAGCAGATCTAATTATCCTTTAATTCCGCTTTCAGGTCTGTTTGTTCTATCGTTCTTCGTAATTTTTTCGTGAATCTGTGATTCTCGAAATTTGTTGGTGTCTTTTTTTTGGGGATTTTCGAGTAGTACTCAGCCAAAAAAAAAAATAGTACAAAAAATTCCGAAAATTCACCATTATTTCTTTTTGATATCTTGTTCTATTTTCTTTAGAGAGTCATAATCAATTACCTTTCACAGTCAAAATATATATATATATATATATATAACCGTGAGAATTTGGGTGAGGACTCTTTTGTTTTTAACTAACGTTTTCTTCCAGGTACATATTTGAAATTAAATGGAGAGGGAGGTAGGAGATAGTTCGAATTCGGGGTTGCCTAAGGTCCAAATGGATGCGTTGTTGGGGCATTTTAGTAGGATGATGACGACCCAAATGGAGTCGTTACATGAAAGGTTGGATAAGCTTGAGGTTGGTGTTAGTGGGAGTAAATCTAAACCTAGGGATTTGGGTAGAGATGATGAGGAATGTGATTTGGGAGGAGACGAGGAGAGTCAAAATGAGAATTGGGGTAGAAATGAAAGAGGTAGAGGATTTGGTAGAGGAAGAAGGGAAGCCATGCGGGATAGATATGAGGAGACTAGGGAAGATGGTCGGGTAGCATTAAGATGAAAATTCCATCGTTCCATGGGAAATCTGTCCCGGAGGCATACTTAGAGTGGGAGAAGAGGGAAGAGTTCGTATTTGAATGTCACCACTACTCCGAACAAAAGAAGGTGAGGTTGGCGGTGGTTGAATTCTTAGACTATGCTCTCATTTGGTGGGATCAACTAGTGATGTGAGGCCCGGGGCCGAAGAGGGCGGGGGGTGATCGCCGGTGCCATCAGTTGCACGGACAATGAACTGCTCCTGGCAGGCTTCTAGGTGGAGGGAACATGAATGAACCGACCCACACGGGAATGAGAGGGATTCCGAGACTGTTCAATGTAATGGACTGTACAGTTGAAGAGGGCTTTGATTGGTACTACTCATATCACGAAGGTGCATCTTTTTTTCGGTAGCTCATCACATAAGAACTCTAAAGTTAAGCGTGCTTGACTTGGGGCAATTTTGGGATGGGTGACCTCCTGGAAAGTTTCCCTGGGTGCGTGTGAGTGAGGACATAAGCACGCTGGAAAGACCCGTCTTGATACAGTGAGGACAGTCATCGAATCTGGGGAGTTACAAGTGGTATCAGAGCCGACCTCTCTTAGTACGGTGTGGTTCAGGGACGAACCAAGCGGAAGCTGGTGGGCATGTGAGGCCCGGGGCCGAAGAGGGCGGGGGGTGATCGCCGGTGCCATCAGTTTCACGGACAATGAGCGGCTCCTGGCAGGCTTCTAGGTGGAGGGAACATGAATGAACCGACCCACACGGGAATTAGAGGGATTCCGAGACTGTTCAATGTAATGGACTGTACAGTTGAAGAGGGCTTAAAATATTTGATTGGTACTACTCATATCACGAAGGTGCATCTTCTTTTCGGTAGCTCATCACATAAGAACTCTAAAGTGAAGCGTGCTTGACTTGGGGCAATTTTGGGATGGGTGACCTCCTGGGAAGTTTCCCTGGGTGCGTGTGAGTGAGGACATAAGCACGCTGGAAAGACCCGTCTTGATACAGTGAGGACATTCATCGAATCTGGGGCGTTACAAGTGACCACTAGGAGGAGGTATAGTGAGAGACCCATTGAATCTTGGGATGAGGTGAAGAGGGTAATGAGGAAGAGGTTTGTGCCCAATCACTATTATAGGGAGATGTTCAAGAGGTTACAAACTTTGAGGCAAGGGGTAAAGAGTGTGGAAGACTACTATAAGGAGATGGAAGTAGTCATGATTAGGGCAAATATTGAGGAGGATAGTGAGGCGACCATGGCACGTTTTCTTTGTGGTTTGAACAGGGAGATACAAGATCAAGTGGAGCTGCGGCACTACTTGGACCTAGATGAGATGGTGCAAATGGCTATAAAAGTGGAGCAACAACTCAAAAGGCGTGGAGTTGGCCGCACCAATCAAATTGGAGGTGCATCATCTTCTTGGCGGTCATGTGGAGTGAAGCGTGAGGAAAATAAAGTGGTGGCCAAGCCAAGATTTGACACTAAGCAAGAGGCACCTAAGCAAGGAGTCCAAGGTAAATCTGAAACTCCTTCTAATCGTTCTAGAGATACTAAATGTTTTAGGTGTTAAGGGTTGGGTCATATTGCTAGTGAGTGTCCTAATAAGAGGGTGATGTTTTTGAATGATTATGGTAAGTATGAGTCTCAAAGTGAGGGAGATGGCGAGGGTAGTGATGGTGATATGCCTGCGTTGGAGGATCCCGATGAGGGATATGGGGCGGTTGTAGGAGAAGCGCTAGTGACTAGGCGTATCATGAGTGCCCAAGTCAAAGATGAGGATGCTAGCCAAAAGGAGAATTTGTTCCACACTAGATGTTTTGTGAATGGTAAGGTTTGCAATGTAATCATAGATGGGGGTAGTTGCACTAATGTGGCTAGTGTTGAGATGGTGGAGAAATTGGGGTTGCCTACAATAAAACACCCTCAACCATATAGGCTTCAATGGTTGAATGATTGTGCGGAGGTGAAAGTAAATAGGCAAGTTCTAGTTGCGTTTTCGATTGGGAAGTATATTGATGAGGTGATGTGTGATGTGGTGCCAATGCATGCTTGCCATATTTTGTTGGGTAGACCTTGGCAATTTGATAGGCACGTTACTCATGACGGGTTCAAAAATCGTTACTCATTTACTTTAAAGAAAGAATCCATTGTATTGCTTCCTTTGTCCCAAAAGCAAGTGTTGGAGGACCAATTGAAAAAGAAAAAGATAGATGAGGTCGAAAAAAAGAGTGAATTAAAGAGTGAGGTGGCCTTCGAAAATAAAAATGAAATGGCTGAGAAAAAAAAGAGATGAAAAGAGTGAGATAGCCATACAAAAGAAAAAAGAGAGGAAAGAAATTGAGGGGAAAGAAAAAGAGAGGAATGAGGTCAAAAATAAATCATATATGGCCCAAAAAAGTGAGTTGAAACAATTGATGCACACCCAAGAACCATTCTTTACAAGGAGATTCTCCTTAACACAAGTGATATAGCAGGGTCCCTTCCGAGCATTGTTGTGTCACTTTTGCAGGAATTTGAAGATGTGTTTCCAGAGGAGTTACCTCAAAGCTTACCACTATCAAGGGGAATCGAGCACCAAATCGATTTCGTACCGGGGAGTGCATTGCCAAATCGTCCAGCCTATAGGAGCAATCCGGAGGAGACTAAGGAGCTTCAACGGCAGGTAAGTGAATTGTTAGATAGGGGTTTTGTGCGTGAGTCCATGTCACCTTGTGCGGTACCTGTTTTATTAGTTCCTAAGAAAGATGGCTCATGGCGTATGTGTGTAGATTGTAGGGCAATCAATAACATAACCATTAAGTATAGGCACCCCATTCCTAGACTAGATGATATGTTAGATGAATTGCATGGTGCTGGCATCTTTAGCAAGATTGACTTGAGGAATGTTTGTCACCAAATTAGAATGAGGGAAGGTGATGAGTGGAAAACTGCTGTTAAAACCAAGTATGGGTTATATGAGTGGATGGTCATGCCATTTGGCTTAACTAACGCTCCTAGAACTTTTATGCGGTTAATGAATCATGTTTTGCGTGCGCACATAGGGAAATTTGTTGTGATTTACTTTGATGATATCCTAGTGTATAGCAAATATTTGGAAGAGCATGTTAACCATTTGAGACTTGTCCTAATCACATTAAGGGCTGAAAATTTATATGCTAACTTGAAGAAATGTGATTTTTGTACTAGCAAACTTGTCTTCCTTGGGTTTGTGGTAAGTTTACAGGGTATACACGTTGATGAAGACAAGGTAAGTGCTATTCGAGATTGGCCAACACCTACTACTGTTGGTCAAGTTCGAAGCTTTCATGGTCTTGCAAGCTTCTATAGGAGGTTTGTAAAGGACTTTAGCACATTGGCGGCACCGATGACGGCGGTGATCAAGAAGAACGCTCCATTCCATTGGGGCGAGTAGCAAGAGAAGTCCTTTAATCTCACTAAGAAAAAATTAATTAATGCTCATTTACTTGTTTTACCTAATTTTGCTAATACTTTTGAAATTGAATGTGATGCTTCAGGTGTAGGTATTGGTGGAGTGTTAATGCAAGGAGGGCGGCCGGTGGCATACTTTAGTGAGAAGCTCAATGGAGCAGCGCTTAACTATCCCACGTATGATAAGGAGTTCTACGCACTTGTGAGGGCCCTAGAGACGTGGCAACACTACTTGAGGCCTAAAGAGTTTGTGATTCATACAGATCACGAGTCTCTAAAGCACCTTAAGGGGCAACAGAAGTTGAACAAGCGGCATGCCAAGTGGCTGGCATTCATAGAGACATTCCCCTACATCATCAAGTACAAACAAGGTAAGGAAAATATAGTGGCCGACGCGCTATCACGAAGGTACATCCTTTTCTCTACCTTGGAATCTAAAATTTTGGTGTTTGAGCATGTCAAAGAGTTGTATGTGCTAGATGAGGACTTTAAGAGTGTGTTTGAAACGTGTATGCATGGTCCACATGATAAATTCTATTTGCATAATGGTTTCTTGTTTAGAAAAGATAGGTTGTGCATCCCTAAATCATCCATTCGTGAACTACTTGTTAGGAAGGCACATGGGGGTGGTTTAATGGGACACTTTGGTGTGGCTAAGACCTTAAGCGCATTGCATGAACATTTCTATTGGCCACGTATGAAGCGTGATGTTGAACGTGTGTGTGAAAAGTGCATAACTTGTAGACAAGCTAAATCTAAAAGACAACCACATGGTTTGTATACACCACTTCCTGCCCCTAGTGAACCTTGGGTTGATATTTCTATGGACTTTGTTTTGGGGTTGCCTAGGACAAAGAAGGGGAGGGATTCAATATTTGTTGTTGTTGATAGATTTTCTAAGATGGCACATTTTATTGCTTGTCACAAAACCGATGATGCTTCTAACATTACGGACTTGTTCTTTAGAGAAGTCGTTAGGTTGCATGGCATGCCTAGGACTATTGTGTCTGACCGTGACGTTAAGTTTTTAAGTTACTTTTGGAAGACTTTATGGGCTAAACTTGGCACAAAATTGTTGTTTTCTACTACTTGTCATCCTCAAACGGATGGGCAAACTGAAGTTGTTAATAGGACGTTAGGAACACTTTTGCGTGCTATTCTTAAAAAGAACTTAAAGAATTGGGATAACTGTTTTCCTTTTGTTGAATTTGCTTATAATCGTTGCGTGCATCGTACTACAAATTATTCGCCATTTGAAATTGTTTATGATTTTAATCCTTTGACTCCATTGGATTTGATGTTTTTACCTGTGAGTGAAAGGCTAAATATGGATGGCAAGAAGAAAGCTGAATTTGTTAGGGGGTTGCATGAAAAGGTCAAGGCCAACATTGAGAAGACAAATGAGCAATATGCCAAGCAAGCCAACAAAAGGAAGAAGAAGGTGATATTTGAGAAAGGAGATTGGGTGTGGCTACACTTGAGGAATGAAAGGTTTCCGGAGAAGCGACGTTCAAAGCTACTACCTAGGGGCGATGGACCATTTCAAGTCCTTGAAAGGATCAATGACAATGCCTACAAACTTGATCTACCAGGTGAGTATAATGTTAGTTCTACTTTCAATGTTAGTGACTTGTCGTTGTTTGATGTAGGTGATGAGCAAGATTTGAGGACAAATCCTTTTCAAGAAGGGGAGGATGATGCGAACACGGGTGGTCAAGTCCCAAGGAAAGCATGGGATCCTTTGCAGTTTCCGGACGGACCAGTCACAAGGGGACGATTAAAGAAGTTCAAGGAGGCACTACAGGGAGTCATGAGCAAGCATGAAGGGGTCGTGATGCATGAGAGCACGTTTGGAGGCCAACGGAATGTGATTCAAGCATTGTTGGAGCCGGCCGAGTCTACACGGATGTGCACACGGACCTGCACACGGGGTCAGTGTCCTTTACAGCCAAGGATGGAGAATTCCAGAGTCTACACGGACCCAAGCACGGACCAGTACACGGGGTCCGTGTCCTATGATATTTGCGAAGACAGTGTCTACACGGACCCGTACACGGAGGTGGGCACGGGGTCCGTGTCCCTTGTTTCCAGCTGAAGTAACTATTACCGAGAGTACACGGACCTGTATACGGAGGGCCACACGGGGTCCGTGTCCTTTACGGCTGAGCGAAAATATTTTCCTTCCTAGGGTTTTATTTCTTTTGGTAACTAGATTATTGTTATCTTTTTGACATATAAACATATTTTGGACGAAATTTTACACACAATTCAGATTATTATTGATTGAATATCAAACTTTGAGATTTTCTCTCAACTTTTCAAAGCTTCGCTTTGTAACAAAAAAAATCAAACTTATCAAAGTTTTCAACTTTGTGGCGTTTGTCGATCGTTCTTGTGCGGATTTTCTTTGAATAGTTCTTCGAAGGTTCGTTCTAATCGCGATTGTTTAATCCGTGTTTATTTGTTGCTAAACTTTTCATAGTTTAGAGGTGAATATCACAACACACACTTGATTCAAAAGATCGGGACAACACAACGATTCTTTGTTCGATATTAAATTGAGGGCGCGATTCAATTTTAATCGTGTTTACTTTTATTCGTACAAGGATTCACATCAAAATATGTTGAATTTATTTTCAAATTTATGCCATGCTATGTCAAAAACTCATGAACTCATGATCCAGAACTTGTGTTAATGGTGCATGAAGGGGCTACCATCATAGGGCTATGGGAAGGGACACGTTTAAGATATTTTAAGGTCCTAGACAAGCTAACACAAGTGTTGGTAATGAAGGAGGAAAGGGTTGCTCAAAAATAGAACTCTTCTGGGCAAGGACTCTTCGGCTAGGACACTTTGAGGGCCACGGTTGTTAGCTGCTATTTAGATCATGACCAGGAGACTTATTAGGGCTTCATGATGGTCTTAGGGTTGCTGCACAAGGGTTGGTTCGAGGGCTAGGGGGATCGCGAGAGAGGAAGAGCCGTGCGCATGCTATAGTTGACAGGTTGACAGGCTGAGGCTTCTAGGTCTTGTAGGCTCAATCCAGCATGGTCCCTGGGGTTTGGAAATTGTCTAAGGAGGGTTAGCTAGGGGCTGGTCTAGCTGGATAAGGGCAAGAGCCGAAGCTTGCATGGCCCTAAGAATTAGGGTTTCTTTCGAAATTAGGGCTGAAGTTCAGTAGGAGTTCTAGGCTAGTTCATGGGTCTTGATTGGCTTGATTTGGGTTGAATATGGTTTATTTAGGTTTTATTAAGCTTTGGTTCAAGTTTGGTAAATTTGGTTTAGTTTCGAGTCAATACGAGTCAAAACCAGGATGTACGTCTAAGTTTAAAAATGAATCGAGGAAATTATTGAAAACCTAAATTTTAAGCCTAAAGAATATTTAATGGAGTTTTTTAAGGTAATATGTTAAGTTTGGAATGATTCGGGACGTCGTTACGAGGTCTAGGTATAATTATCGAAATAATTCATCTAGGGGTAAAATGATCATTTTACACTTAAAATTGTTAGACGTCCTGGCAGTACCCTGAATGCTGTAAATAATGTTAATATGTTTATGAAATTATATGATGAAACATTAATACTAAAAGACATATTGCATGTTGCTTGACGGGTGAGAGTGTCGCTGATGTCCCCGCCTCCCAGTACTGAGGTTACACGTAGATAGATCCATCGACCTTCAGCTGATACGAAAGTCACAATTAACGATCTGAATTTAATAGAAAGAAAACGTATACATATATGATGAAAGGAAATATGATATGATATGCTGAAAAGAAATATGTTATGATACGATGAAAGGAAAAATGTTTAAGTTTATGCATGTTAATGAAAAGCTATTTTAAGTAAAAGTATTTTCACTGTTGCATGTGGATTGTATATGTATTACTTATTATCATGGTTCACTACAAAAAAATGATTTTCCGCAGCACGTCATCAACAGCATGGATTAAAAGCACTGCGAATACTACTTTTCACGGCGTGCACTCATATGTGCGCCATCAATAGTGTTGCACTTGATACTATTAACGACGTGCATTAAAAGCACGCTGCAGATATTAATATTTACGGCATGCATTAAAAGCACGTTGCGGATATTAACTTGATACTATTAACGGCGTGCATTAAAAGCACGCTGCGGATAGTAATATCCGTAGCATGCATTTATGTGTGCTGTTAATAAATTAAATAAACGACAGCACACAATAAAGGCACGCCGTTAATAGTATTATTAACGGCGTGCAAGTTTATGTGTGCTGCTAAAACTAAATCATTTTTATAAAAATAAATTATGTTTAGACATTAACGGCGTACATTAATCGCACGCCGTCAATAGTATTATTCACGGCATGCATATTATTAGCACGCTACGGAAAATGAGTTCGAATTTTAAAGTAGCGACGATTTTAGTAAAACGTCGCTAATTTTAAAGTTGCAACGATTTTAAGGCCACATTTAGCGACGATTTATCGCTAATAGACTTACATCGGCGACTGTTTAGTAACAAATCGTCGCTAAAAATCGTAAATTCTCTATTTATTCCCGATCTCCGTTCTATTTTTGTCCACACCACTTCAAACACTTAAAATTTTTCTCTACTTACATGAATTTAGTTTCGATTTAGATACCTGTTTTTGTTCAATTTTGGTTAATTTTTTAATTGTTAATTTAGATCTTGAGTATTTTTTAATTGTTAATTAAGATCATGAGTATTTGTTAGACATGAATTTTATTGTGACGATGATTAACTAAAACCAGCAGACCAGAACAGTAGACTAACTTATCAGAAGCTACTGGTCTAATAAAACTAAACCAGTAGAAAGGATAGTAATACAAAACTAGTAGAGGACGTTTCCTAACGTTGCTACCTTTATTGTTACCGTTAAAGAGTTCCTAGTACTAGTATTAATTGCAGCATTAAATACTATACGGAGTCATTTAATGCATTTTACCCAATTAAGTATAAAACAAGACTGATTGTTTTATAGCTTTTTTGCAGGAACTTCTTTTGGTAATAAAGCTGATTGTATCAGTTATCTGGAGACATCCTCTGATGGTGAACGTTGAACTCAGTCGATTATATATACTTGGATCAAATCCTTATACGACACTTCACTTCATATAATATCATCTTTCAAGGAACAAAGCCATTTTCTCTCATCAGACAAATCTCGAAATTCCTTGAGTATTTAAAGTTCAACACAAAGAAAAGTAGCACACGCTTCATAGCTAACATCTGATCTTTCGAAGATCATCTTGTGCTACTGATTCTTACACTCTTCACAATCTTTACATCACTTATACTTTATCAGGAAGAGTTTGTAATCTGAAAAGAGTCTTTTCAGAACTTTGTGTTTCGCATTTTTGTGAGTTGAGAAACTAAGAGTTTCAGTAGGCCGAGGTATAATTCCTTCTGAAGTGGGTGTGTACAAGAGTTGTACTGTAATATCCAAAGTCTTTTAGTTATACCTTCTGGAAACAGGAGAAGGGGAGACGTAGAAGAGTTTATCTTCGAACTTCCATAAACATCTGCTGCCTACTGTTTTATTGTCTTTCAACTACTTCATTAGATTGTTTCCGCACGTTTTATTGTAATCAGGTGAAAGTATACGCACAAGATAAACTACTATCCCTAACAGGATTTTAGTACCTCATCAGAAAACAAAGAAAAACAAGTAGAGTTTATTCACCCCCCCTCTAAACTCAACTTCGATCCTCAACAATTGGTATCAGAGCGGGTTATTCTTGTTCATGAAAAACTACAACAAATGGCACACTTCAGCAAGATCCCTATGTTCTCTAAGGAAGATTTCGATGACTGGAAGATCAGAATGCAAGCTCATCTTACAGCACAAGATGATGACATGTGGTATGTCATCACAGATGGTCAACTGAAAATATTAAAGCCTAATACAGCTGTTGATGTTACTGAGGGTGCACCACAGATGGTTGAAAAATCTAGAAGTGAATGGACCAGTGAAGATAAGAAGAAGGCCAACCTTGATAATGTGGCGAAGGATATATTGTATAAAACTCTCGACAAGAACACTTTTAGCAAGATCAAAATGTTTTCTACTGCAAAGGATATTTGGGAGAAGCTCATCCAGATATGTGAAGGAAATGAGCAAACGAAAGAAAACAAACTGTCTGTAGCAATGCAGAAGTTCGAAAATCTAAAAATGAGAGCTGGTGAAACTCTAAACGAGTTTGATGAAAGATTCAGCAGCCTGGTAAATGAGCTAACAGCTCTGGATAAAGAGTATAACAACAGAGAAATAGCCCTCAAGGTGATGAGAGCCTTACCCAGAGAATGGGATGTTAAAACAATGGCTATGAGAGTATCCAAAGACTTGAACAAGTTGGAACTGCACGACTTATTTGCAGATCTAAAAGCCTACGAGTTTGAATTGGAAGTAAGGAGTGGAGAAGATTCTTCAAACCTACCCACCAAGGCTCTTGCTGCTACTGCTACTGCTTTTACTGCTACTGCCACTACGTCTTCTACTGCTGCTGCAGTTGTACCTCAGGCATTACCTACTGTGATCATTGACAATACATTGGAGAAGACTGCTGAACAAATCAGTAGTGATGCTATGTCCTTATTTGTAAATAAATTCTCCAGGTTCATGAAGAAGAACCATCGAACTTATCAGGGTCCCAATCGCAACTTCAAGAAAGATTCACCATCTGGTGATATGGCATGCTTTAACTGTGGAAAGATAGGTCACTTCATTGCTGATTGTCCTAAACCAAAGAAGGATGACCAAAAGAGAAAGCATCACAAGAGAAATGACAAAAAGACCAGAAGAGATCGAAAAGCAATTATTACCAAAGAAAGCAAATCCAAATGGGCGGACTCTAGTTCTGAGTCATCTGACTCAGAAAGTCATTCCAGTGATAGTGTTACAGAAGAAGTCAAATGTCTCATGGCAGACAATTGACTCAACCTCGACATTTGAAGAGGTATTTGATTTTGACTCCAATGAATTTACACGAAATGGATTTGATTGATGCACTACATGACATTGTAAAAGAGTATTCCAGACTTTCTCAATCATTTGAAGAAGTTAAGATCGAAAATCAGAACTTAAAGAATAAGAACAGTAAGTTAACTTGCTTGCAAGTAGACAGCTGTAATGATTTACAAGTTAAGATGAGTAAATTAATAACTGAGAATGAAAGAGCCAAAGCAGATTACCAGAAGGTGCTTTCTGAAAACCAGAAGTTGTCGCTACTGGTAAATGCTTGGAACAAGTCTTCTGTTTCAGTGGAAAAGATGCAAGAATTACAAAAACAGTCAGGAGATAGGAGTGGTCTCGGTTTTTGTAATAATGAAAGCACTTCTGAAACTAATACTAAGCCAACACTGGATATGCGCAAAGGGAAATACATTCACATTGTGAAATCCAGTGTAATACAGGAACCAGAGGTACCTACTGCTTCAGTTGAAAGGAATGTAAATCAGATGAACAGAAGAATGCACTATGGTTTGGGTTACGTTAAACCTAAGGAAAAAGTTGACCAGAGTTCTAGATTCAAAAAATAATTCAACTCTGGAAGACAACATCCTATGAAGGTTAAAAACCACCAGTACTACAACTCTAAACCTGTTCAGAAGAGATACAGACTGGAAAACAGAAACAGAAGGGAGGAACAACATTTTAGTATGCATACTGTTAGAAATAACAGACCTTCTGTTGCACACACATCTTTGGATACCCGAAGTACAAGGTCACCAAGAATTGTACAAATATGGGTCCCCAAAGGACTGATAAGGCTTGGACCCAAATAGATTTGGGTACCAGATACTAAAATTTGTGTTTGCAGGAACAACAGAAGAAAGCAGAAGTCAGTAACTCTACATGGTATCTGGACAGTGGATGCTCCAGACACATGACTGGACAGAAAAACCTACTTTCCGAGATAGTGAGTTGTACTGGACCAAAGATAACTTTTGGAGACAACTCAAAAGGTAAAACCATGGGTAATGGTAAGATTATCCATGGTAACATAACTATCAATGATGTGTTATTAGTTGACAATCTTTGTTACAATCTAATCAGCATTAGTCAACTATGTGATAATGGTTATTCTGTAGCTTTTCAGAAGCATTCATGTATAGTTAGAGATTCTGCTGAAACTACTGTGTTAACCGGAAAAAGAGAAGGCAACTACTTACAGAATCTCTTGGAACTCAAATCATGTCAATACTCCTACATGCTTAGTTGCTTCTCTTAGCAATAAACACTGGCTATGGCACAAGAAATTGAATCATCTAAATTTCAAGTCAATCAATTATCTCAAGAAACAGAATATAGTTGATGGATTACCTGATATTAAGTTTATTAAAAATCATGTTTGTTCTGCTTGTCAGCTTGGGAAACAGATAAGATCCAGTTTCAAGAACAAAGATAGCAAATCAACTTCAAGATGTCTGGAACTACTGCATATGGATCTTTTTGGTCCAATCCCCATCATGAGCTTAGGGGGAATGAAATATACTCTTGTTGTTATTGATGATTTTTCTAGATTCACTTGGGTAATATTTCTCGCAGGAAAAGATCAAACCAGTAGCCTCTTGATCAAGCTTCTGAAAAGGATTCAAAATGAAAAATCTACTACCATCATTAAAATCAGAAGTGATCGAGGTACTGAGTTCACTAACAAGTATCTTGAGTTATATTTGAATGAACAGGGGATTCATCATGAATATTCAGCTGCCAGAACACCTCAACAAAACGGAGTAGCTGAGAGGAGAAATAGAACTCTAAAAGAAGCAGCTAGAACAATGCTAGCAGATGCAGACATCTCTCAGCGCTTCTGGGCTGAAGCTATCAATACTGCTTGTTACACGCAAAACAGATCTATGGTCAACAAAAGGCACAATCAGACCCCTTATGAAATATGGAAAGGGAAGAAGCCTAACGTATCTTATTTTCATGTGTTTGGTTGCAAATGTTTTGTGCTAAATAATGGCAAAAATCATTTAACTGCATTTGACTCAAAATCAGATGCTGGACTATTTCTTGGTTACTCTGCTGTAAGCAAAGCCTTTAGAATCTTCAACAATAGAACTCTTAATGTTGAAGAATCAATTCATGTTGTCTTCGATGAAGACAGCAGTGCTGCTGAAATTTCTAACATATCTGATTTAAGTAACAGGCTAGACATGATTCATTTGGAAATTGACAGTGAATATGATGTAGAAGCAAACATCAAGGATCTTCAAAATCCAGAACCAGACATTCCATTAGTGGAACCAGAAGTACAGACTTTGGATCTACCAATACCAGCTAGAAGACACTCAAGAACCTACTACTGGTTCTAGTCGAGAACAATCTCAACATATCAATCAGGAAGATGTCCCTTTAAATCCTTTTATCTGGAGAAAATCTCATCCTCTATCATTGGTTATTGGTAATCCAGCAGCGCCTTTGAGAACCAGAAGGCAAATGCTTAATGAATACATGCATGCTGCTTTTATATCTCAGGATGAACCAAAGAAAATTGAAGAAGCTCTTCTGGATCCTAGTTGGATTGAAGCCATGCAAGAAGAGCTGAATCAATTCAAACGAAATGAAGTTTGGTTTCTAGTACCTAGACCATCTCACCAAGCTGTCATTGGAACTCGGTGGATATTTAGAAACAAACTCAATGAAGAAGGCACAGTGGTGAGAAATAAAGCAAGATTGGTAGCTTAAGGTTTCAGACAGGAAGAAGGAATAGACTTTGATGAGACCTACGCACCAGTAGCAAGGCTCGAAGCAATTAGAATATTCTTAGCCTTTGCTGCTTTCAAGAATTTCAAAGTATATCAAATGGATGTGAAAAGTGCTTTTCTGAATGGTCTCTTACAAGAAGAAGTCTACGTCGAACAACCTCCAGGTTTTATCGATCATTTCTCACCTCATCATGTATTTAAATTACACAAAGCATTATATGGTCTAAAACAGGCACCTAGAGCATGGTATGACACTCTATCACAGTTTCTTATTGATCATGATTTTACCATTGGAGCAGTAGATAAAACTTTGTTTACTTTAATCAAGAATAAGCATACTCTTTTAGTACAGATCTATGTTGATGATATCATTTTTGGGTCAACTAACCCCAAATTATGTGCAAAGTTTGGAAAATTGATGCAGGATAAATTTGAAATGAGTATGATGGGAGAATTAACATTCTTCTTAGGATTACAGATTAAGCAACTGGAAACTGGAATCTTTATAAATCAAGCCAAGTACACCAAGGAGCTTCTGAAAAAGTTCGGAATGGAAGCATGCTCTGCTGCTTCTACTCCAATGAGCTCATCTATTAAACTTGATAAAGATGAAAGTGGCATTCCAGTAGAGGTAACTCAGTATCGCGGTCTTATTGGTTCATTATTATATCTAACTGCCAGTAGACCAGATATCATGTTTGCTGTTTGTATTTGTGCTAGATTTCAATCTAACCCCAAACAATCTCATTATATTGCTGCTAAACGTATTTTGAAGTACTTGAAAGGAACTCAAAATGTCGGCTTATGGTATCCCAATGATTCATCGTTAAATCTTATTGGATATTCAGATGCTGATTATGCAGGTTGCAAACTAGACCGAAAAAGCACAAGTGGTTTTTGTCAATTTCTTGGTGATAGGCTGATATCCTGGTTTAGCAAGAAGCAGACTTCCATAGCCACATCTACCTGCAGAAGCAGAATATCTGGCTGCTGGAAGCTGCTGCTCTCAGATATTGTGGATTCAGCAACAGTTAAGAGACTATGGGATTCAAGCCTCCGAATCATCTATATTCTGTGATAATACCAGTGCAATTGCAATCACACAAAATCCAGTACTTCATTCCATAACGAAGCACATTGACATCAGACATCACTTCATTAGAGATCATGTGCAGAAGAAGAACATTCGTCTGGAATACGTTTCTACTGATCAACAAACAGCAGATATCTTCACAAAACCCTTACCAGAAAATAAGTTTTCTTACTTTCGTTACTCTCTTGGTCTGATAGATTTAACTTGATTATTTTCTGTTATCTTGGTTAATCTTTATTCTTACTCGATTATTTATCATATTGAACTAACAGTAAGTTATTTGCAGAAAAGCAGAAGGGAAAAGTCAAATACGTAAACTGAAACTTTATTAGAAACCATTTCAGTACATTACACGATGCAAAAATAAAAGCAGTAGATCTAAAAATGCTATTTAACCAGAAGCGTTACATTTATCTTTTGTCTTCAGTAATATGAGCTCTCTGCAATTTGCTTGCAAAGTACTTCAACAGGAACAAGAAACTCCAGCAAGCTCAAGGCCTAGAAAGAATCTAGCAAGCTTGGGTCTTGTCAGCACTAATGTATTTTTAGATGCCTTACAGGGCATCATAGATGATTTCAGCATTATCAATCCACCAGAACTCTCTTATTGCATTAGCATGCTTCTGGAAGGAATCGATGCTACATTTCAATATCAATCGAAGTAACAGATTTGCTTGACTGTGAACATTACAACTCCAGGAGTGTATTTCAAGGATCATTACGTAAATAATGATATCCTCAAAGTTCTCTCTGAACACTTTTGCTTCGACTCCTGGATCAAACTCTAACTCTCTTTTTACTTGAGTTTTCATTTTGGAGTATACTTGTTTAACTTCGTTCAAGATGTGCAGGTATTTATATAGGAAACAAAGACTCTTGCAACTGTTCATTTTCAACAGTTCAGATTGAGAGATGGCCAAGAGTCACTTGTCGCTTTAATGACCACTTATTAATTGCATTTACCGAGGGGGAACAGTATCTTAGTCAGACTAAGAGTTTGACACCTTTTCAGAAAACAGATAGAATGTTTGTCTTTTCGATAAAACTACAAGTCTGCTGGTTTTTGTCAAAGTTCTCAAATATTTCAGCACCCTGAAACTTCCAGCAGACATTATCATAAAACGACAAATCCTCTTCTGATTTCTTTAGTAACAGTCTGGACAGCCCGCCTTTTTCAAATTTTCAAAATCATTCGTATATCTGACAGTTTCTGCAAAAACTTTTCAAACACTCAACCAAAAACATACTGACACGTGTCTTTATGTTTATTTGACGGCTGTATATTTATCTCAAATTTCACCTTTTCACCTTTACTGTTTCATAATTATCGTTATTCAGCTACTGATTTCTCTCTATCATCTCTAACTACTGCAAATTATATCTGCTTCTATCCTTATACAGAAATGGCTGGAGTATACACTCTTAACGCTTATCAAGTAAATTTTCTTCTGTTCTCAACATCAAGGATGAGAATCTCGTTAAAATGTTTCAAGACATTGAGAAATCGGGACTCAGAAAATTCCTGGAAGCACCAGCCGTAATTTACAAAAATGCTCTCCTGGATTTTAACGCTAAAGCGACAGTACATGAAGGAAAGATTGTTCATTCTCAAGGAGATGCATACATCTCTATTGATGCCGCACTTCTAGGAGCGACCTTCCTTCTTCCACTCTCAGGTACTTCTGAACTATCTGATATTTCCAAGATAGATATGTCTGTTGCGCTTAGCTCGTTCTCAGCCTCTGGAGAAGAAGTGTCTTCCTCTTGTCACAAGAAATTACTCAAAATGGAATATCAAATTTTGGCCGATATTGTGGCAAAAGCCATTTTGATCAAAGCTGGCACCTTCGACAAGTCGACGAAGGAGAAGGTTCAAGTGATGATTGCCATCACTAAGGGAACCAAAGTGGACTGGAGTCATTTTCTCTTTAGAATTATGAAGGATATGGTTGTCAGGAAAAGTTCTGGATTTGCTGTTCAAATCAGCGCAATGCTCAAGGATGCTGGTTTCGCCTCTACCAGTGATCAAGATGCTGTTTCAGTAACCATGATTGATGCTGCAAACGTACTTGCTTTAAGGCCTAAGCCAACCGTGGCGGAGTTTGTCGCCTTGAAAAAGGAAATTGGAGAAACTGCTTCTGAGGTTCAAAAACCTCAAAGGAAAATTTCAAAGAAAAGAGTGATCATTTCGACTGATTCGGATAAAACAGCATCAGAAGAGTCTGCTGCTGATGTTCAACCACCTGTACCAACCCCAGCCAAGAAGAAACCTCGCACCATTCTTAAGATCAAGAAGACATCAGCACTGTCTGAGATTGAGAAAGTACCTATCAGACAGGTATTTCCAGAAGTGGTTCCTTCTGTTCGATCCATTACTTCTGCGACTGCACAAGCTACTACATCTATTCCAGCACCACCTACTGCTTTTGTTTTCAAGCCATCATCTGGAATAGTGATTCGAGAATCAACTAGTGGGTCCTCTGCTTTCCGACCCATCGTGCCTATTTCTTCATCTGATAAAGGCAAAGGAAAAATGGTCGAAGAACCACCAATTTTTGGACACAAAACAACTGTAACCACCGGCTTTGATCTTCATCTAGCAGAAATTGAAACCTCTGCAAATGATGATATGAATTTTTTTATGAATGGCACTCAGTTCGTCTTTTCCATTCTTTTGCTTACTTTAAGACAAAAGGGAACTATGCCAAAATGATGAATGCAGAGAAGAAAATTTTTCAGCTTGCAAAAACGGAAAATATCATCGAGGCCTTGCGCAGAAGGAGTTTCATCCTCAATCAGCTGAAATGTCAGAAGCTAGAATCGGTTCTGAAAGTTCTTGAATCGAATTTTGATCCTAGTGTTCCTACTGCTGTTCAGGATCAAAATGTTATTGTGATTCTATCTGACAAGTTAAAACAGATGCGTGAGCAACTTCTTGCTCAAGAACAAGGCTTTGGCGAGCCTATTGTTTATCACATTGGCCTTGTTCCAGACTTCCAACAGGTTCAGACAGTTGAGGAAAGGACTACAGCCTCACCAAAGGCTTCTGCTCTCAGTACTCCTGCTTCTCCAACAAGGCCCATTCCGTCCTCGTCGCTATTATCTGTACATGAACTGGCTTTGGTTGAAGAAGTCATTGAGTCGATTGTTCCCACAGTCTCTACTACTATGGAAGTAGCACCGGCTACTTCATTACCACCTTCTGCTTCTCCGACCCCAGTGCAACATATAGCAGAACCAGATGCTTCTTCTTTATTGCCAAATTTAGAGATATTTTCTGCTGCTCATCAAGCAGAAATGCACATTCTTCTGGATCAGCCTTCTGCACCTTCTACTGAAGAACCATCAGACTCACAGGCTGTTATTGCACCAACGGAAGAAATTTTGGCCTCTGACTTGGCCGTTCCCGCTGAAGAAATTGTTCTTCCACTGGTTGCTGCTGAACCTACTGTCTCTACACTTCCAGAATAAAGCACAGCAGACCCTGGTCCTTCTACTACTTTGGTGGATACTAATCTTGTCTCTACTGCATTGACTACCTCTCCTGCTGTTTCAACTCAGATGAACTCTCATCTTATTGAGTTTCAGCAACGCATGCTTGAGCGAACTCCATCCCCAGAATCAGATACATTCAACTTGGAATTTCAGATTGAGTCTCTGCAACGGGAACTCAACAACGTGTCTGACTTATTGAAACGAATGTCCTGTGAAAACATTTCAGAATTCACTGGCGCTCAATCTTTCAGAGAACGCATGGGGAAACATATTTTTAACACGACGGAAAACATGGAGAGAATGCATGCTGAAGCCATCGTTTTCAGACAGGCTATAGCGAGAAATCACAGCAATATCATTCTTGCTCAAACTAATATACTCAACCGAATCACTGAGCATGATGATCTCTTCCGATCACTTTCTACTTCCGTGGAACTTATGGATGCCAAGATTGACTCTCAAAATCAATCTATCACTACACTGGATAATCGCATCTCTGCTCAAACTCCGTATCTGGAGATGCTAACCGATGGCATTCAAAACATATCCGGAAGACTGAATGACCTCTTCGCCCATGTAGTTGCGGCTGATGCCAAAAAAGGGAAGATAGAGGAGATCCAGCAGGAGCTAGAGAGTCAGAAGCTGAACCTTCAAACAGAAGACTTCAAGAACCTCAGAATGAAGAAGTCATCTACAGGGATATTGAAACTGATTGATCATTTTCTTTGATACTTTATTGACTTTATCCTTTTGTTTAAATGATTATCTGCTTTATTTAACGATTTTCTACTGTTTAGGTTTTGGCATCACCACAAAGGGGGAAATTGTTAGACATGAATTTTATTGTGGCGATGATTAACTAAAACCAGCAGACCAGAACAGTAGAATAACTTATCAGAAGCTACTGGTCTAATAAAACTAAACCAGTAGAAAGGATAGTAATACAAAACCAGTAGAGGACGTTTCCTAACGTTGCTACCTTTATTGTTACCGTTAAAGAGTTCCTAGTACTAGTATTAATTGCAGCATTAAATACTATACGGAGTCATTTAATGCATTTTACCCAATTAAGTATAAAACAAGACTGATTGTTTTATAGTTTTTTTGCAGGAACTTCTTTTGGTAATAAAGCTGATTGTATCAGTTATCTGGAGACATCCTCTGATGGTGAACGTTGAACTCAGTCGATTATATATACTTGGATCAAATCCTTATACGACACTTCACTTCATATAATATCATCTTTCAAGGAACAAAGCCATTTTCTCTCATCAGACAAATCTCGAAATTCCTTGAGTACTTAAAGTTCAACACAAAGAAAAGTAGCACACGCTTCATAGCTAACATCTGATCTTTCGAAGATCATCTTGTGCTACTGATTCTTACACTCTTCACAATCTTTACATCACTTATACTTTATCAGGAAGAGTTTGTAATCTGAAAAGAGTCTTTTCAGAACTTTGTGTTTCGCATTTTTGTGAGTTGAGAAACTAAGAGTTTCAGTAGGCCGAGGTATAATTCCTTCTGAAGTGGGTGTGTACAAGAGTTGTACTGTAATATCCAAAGTCTTTTAGTTATACCTTCTGGAAACAGGAGAAGGGGAGACGTAGAAGAGTTTATCTTCGAACTTCCATAAACAACTGCTGCCTACTGTTTTATTGTCTTTCAACTACTTCATTAGATTGTTTCCGCACGTTTTATTGTAATCAGGTGAAAGTATACGCACAAGATAAACTACTATCCCTAACAGGATTTTAGTACCTCATCAGAAAACAAAGAAAAACGAGTAGAGTTTATTCACCCCCCTCTAAACTCAACTTCGATCCTCAACAGTATTATTATTATAGTTGTATTGTATTTTTTATAAAAATTTATTAAATTATTAAAGTAATTTTTTTTTTAAATTTACGCAAAATTTGGCGACGGTTGTTGAACTGTCGCGAAATTATAACACCGTCGCTACATTTTAAGACCTTCGCTACATTAGCGATAGCGACGGTTGTGTGCCATCGCCGATGTGCAACGGTTTTGTCGAAAACCGTCGGTAATATTTTTTTGCTTTATGACTATTAACGGCGTACACGTGCGCGCTGCAGAAAGTTGTATTAACAGCGTACATATGCACGCCGTTGATAATAGTATGAACAGCGTGCACTTATACGCCGCGGATAATCTTGAACTTTTAACCGCTTGCAACTTTGCAGCGTGCAATGCGCGCTGCGGAAAGCCATTTTTGTTGTAGTGACGTTAGAGTTTCCTAAGTCAATAGACTCACTAGCTGTGATCGATGCAGGTGAGCATTATGTTGATGTTAATGGAGGACTTGATGGTTGAACTAGCTGGGCTGAAGGTGCACATAACCCGATGGCTGTCACTAGTTTTCCGCCCTTATGTTTATGACTTATGCTAATAATTTAAGTTACTTTTAAGATTTTATTGCTTTTCAGAGGTTTTTGAGAGGACTTTAGTACTTTCGGCCGAATACTTGAGAAAATTTTTTTCTTATACATTTTAAATAAAAACGAATAGTGGCGTTTCAAGATTATATATGTCAAAGCTGAACAAACCAAAAAAACAAAAATTCATAAAATTAATAATTTTATTTATATTATATAATTTTTGAGGTGATATTTAGTTAATGAAGAATCATTTTGAATAATTTTTAGTTGATTGTTGTTTATTTAATTCATTTAGATTTTATATTTAAATGTTTTACTAAAAAATCATGTAAAAAATTTAACATATTATCTTTTACAACGTATTTATATTATTAATTTAAATAATTGTATCAAAATCAAATTAACCGACCGAATCTTTTTGGTAGAAAATCGAAAAGGAACCGAACTGAAAGAAAATAGTTCGGATAGCGGGATATATATTTTTAAAACCGAAAAAATTAAAATAAAAAACTTAAAATCGAACTGAATCGACTGATGAACACCCATATCTCCTGCTATCTGAAAAATTCTCATATAGCTTTTAGGCATAAATATGAATCCGTTTTATCCGAATTGATATTTTTTTCCTTTTTTTATTTATTTATTTTTTATTAATCTAAAACATTTCAAAAATAATTTATAAAACTTAAATCATACATTAGATTAAAAAAAATTAAATGATCATTTAACATCTTATCAATCAGATCGTGTGTTTTGAGATAAAATCAACCTTTTTAGCATTCGAATTTTGAGATAAGTCGTGTTGACGCTTAAACATACTTGTGGCACATTTTTCAATGATATCTAAACTGTTTATTTAGGGGACTAAATAAATTGGGGAAAACAGTGGGAACGACTCAAAATTCCACGCCTTCTCTTTTCTTTGAAGAATATTATTCTATTAAAAATCTGTCTTTAACTACACATCATGGAGGAAGAGAGATTGCTCCTGGAGGAAGGATTTGTGCAGGTTTCTCTTCTTTTCTTCTGTGTTTTTTAGGGCAAGTTTGATTTTTTCCTTTAATTGTGATTGATGCTTTGATGTGGCCTTTTATTTTATGCGTCAATTGGTGTTCGATTTCAAGTGACGCGGCGCTAATTGATCACTGATCGAAGTTAATGAATTGAGTAGCGGATTTTGTTTATTGTTGCTAGATTTTAGGGAAAAAAGACGATGGAATGGAATATTACTAAGTTTATCTTGCCTTCAAGCTAAAAATGGGTAGTTTATTTCGATGGTAAGATTATGATTTGTTGGGTTATTTGCCGAGGGAGGAAAATTGATTTATCCCTCTTCTAGGAGGGGTTTTCACCTGGATCCCCGATTTTCTGTTCTTGTTGGGACCTTGTGAAGTGTGGAATCCGTTCCATGTTCCTGTGTATTGTTCAACTTTGTCGGACGTACAAGATAAACTAAGGAGAACTTAAACAAAGAATGTTTTCTTTCCTTG